>NW_024580629.1:0-23289 GCF_017639745.1 Melanotaenia boesemani
CTGCCACCTTTCTTCGTCTTCCTCCCTTCCTCATCTTAGCCACCTTGTCTTCGTCTTCCTCCCTTCCTCATCTTGCCACCTTGTCTTCGTCTTCCTCCCTCCTCATCTTGCCACCTTGTCTTCGTCTTCCTCCTTCCTCATCTTGCCACCTTGTCTTCGTCTTCCTCCCTCCACATATTTCCACCTTTTCTTCATCTTACTTACCTCTTCCTCCTGCCACCTTTTCTTCGTCTTCCTCCCTTCCTCATCTTGCCACCTTGTCTTCGTCCTTCCTCCCTTCCTCATCTTGCCACCTTGTCTTCGTCTTCCTCCCTTCCTCATCTTGCCACCTTGTCTTCGTCTTCCTCCCTCCCATATTTCCACCTTTTCTTCATCTTACTTCCCTCTTCCTCCTGCCACCTTGTCTTCGTCTTCCTCCCTTCCTCATCTTGCCACCTTGTCTTCGTCTTCCTCCCTTCCTCATCTTGCCACCTTGTCTTCGTCTTCCTCCCTTCCTCATTTTGCCTCCTTTTCTTCGTCTTTCTCCCTTCCTCATTTGCCACCTTGCCTTCGTCTTTCTCCCTTCCTCATTTTGCCACCTTGTCTTCGTCTTCCTCCCTTCCTCATTTTGCCACCTGTCTTCGTCTTCCTCCCTCCTCATCTTGCCATCTTGTCTTCGTCCTCCTCCCTTCCTCAACTTGCCACCTTGTCTTGTCTTCCTCCCTCCTCATATTTCCACCTTTTCTTCATCTTACTTCCCTCTTCCTCCTGCCACCTTGTCTTCGTCTTCCTCCCTTCCTCATCTTGCCACCTTGTCTTCGTCTTCCTCCCTTCCTCATCTTGCCACCTTGTCTTCGTCTTCCTCCCTTCCTCATCTTGCCACCTTGTCTTCGTCTTCCTCCCTTCCTCATCTTGCCACCTTGTCTTCGTCTTCCTCCCTCCTCATATTTCCACCTTTTCTTCATCTTACTTCCCTCTTCCTCCTGCCACCTTGTCTTCGTCTTCCTCCCTTCCTCATCTTGCCACCTTGTCTTCGTCTTCCTCCCTCCCTCATCTTGCCACCCTTGTCTTCCGTCTTCCTCCCTTCCTCATCTTACCACCTTGTCTTCGTCTTCCTCCCTTCCTCATCTTACCACCTTGTCTTCGTCTTCCTCCCTTCCTCATCTTGCCACCTTGTCTTCGTCTTCCTCCCTTCCTCATCTTTCCACCTCGTCTTCGTCTTCCTCCCTCCTCATATTTCCACCTTTTCTTCATCTTACTTCCCTCTTCCTCCTGCCACCTTGTCTTCGTCTTCCTCCCTTCCTCATCTTGCCACCTTGTCTTCGTCTTCCTCCCTCCCTCATCTTGCCACCTTGTCTTCGTCTTCCTCCCTTCCTCATCTTACCACCTTGTCTTCGTCTTCCTCCCTTCCTCATCTTGCCACCTTTCTTCGTCTTCCTCCTTCCTCATTTTGCCACCTTGCCTTCGTCTTTCTCCCTTCCTCATCTTGCCACCTTGTCTTCGTCTTCCTCCCTTCCTCATCTTGCCACCTTGTCTTCGTCTTCCTCCCTCCTCATCTTTCCACCTTTTCTTCATCTTACTTCCCTCTTCCTCCTGCCACCTTTTCTTCGTCTTCCTCCCTTCCTCATCTTGCCACCTTGTCTTCGTCTTCCTCCCTTCCTCATCTTGCCACCTCGTCTTCGTCTTCCTCCCTCCTCATATTTCCACCTTTTCTTCATCTTACTTCCCTCTTCCTCCTGCCACCTTGTCTTCGTCTTCCTCCCTTCCTCATCTTGCCACCTTGTCTTCGTCTTCCTCCCTCCCTCATCTTGCCACCTTGTCTTCGTCTTCCTCCCTTCCTCATCTTACCACCTTGTCTTCGTCTTCCTCCCTTCCTCATCTTGCCACCTTTTCTTCGTCTTCCTCCCTTCCTCATCTTGCCACCTTGTCTTCGTCTTCCTCCCTTCCTCATCTTGCCACCTTGTCTTCGTCTTCCTCCCTCCACATATTTCCACCTTTTCTTCATCTTACTTCCCTCTTCCTCCTGCCACCTTTTCTTCGTCTTCCTCCCTTCCTCATCTTGCCACCTTGTCTTCGTCTTCCTCCCTTCCTCATCTTGCCACCTTGTCTTCGTCTTCCTCCCTTCCTCATCTTGCCACCTTGTCTTCGTCTTCCTCCCTTCCTCATCTTGCCACCTTGTCTTCGTCTTCCTCCCTCCACATATTTCCACCTTTTCTTCATCTTACTTCCCTCTTCCTCCTGCCACCTTGTCTTCGTCTTCCTCCCTTCCTCATCTTGCCACCTTGTCTTCGTCTTCCTCCCTTCCTCATCTTGCCACCTTGTCTTCGTCTTCCTCCCTTCCTCATTTTGCCTCCTTTTCTTCGTCTTTCTCCCTTCCTCATTTTGCCACCTTGCCTTCGTCTTTCTCCCTTCCTCATTTTGCCACCTTGTCTTCGTCTTCCTCCCTTCCTCATTTTGCCACCTTGTCTTCGTCTTCCTCCCTCCTCATCTTGCCATCTTGTCTTCGTCCTCCTCCCTTCCTCAACTTGCCACCTTGTCTTCGTCTTCCTCCCTCCTCATATTTCCACCTTTTCTTCATCTTACTTCCCTCTTCCTCCTGCCACCTTGTCTTCGTCTTCCTCCCTTCCTCATCTTGCCACCTTGTCTTCGTCTTCCTCCCTTCCTCATCTTGCCACCTGTCTTCGTCTTCTCCCTTCCTCATCTTGCCACCTTGTCTTCGTCTTCCTCCCTTCCTCATCTTGCCACCTTGTCTTCGTCTTCCTCCCTCCTCATATTTCCACCTTTTCTTCATCTTACTTCCCTCTTCCTCCTGCCACCTTGTCTTCGTCTTCCTCCCTTCCTCATCTTGCCACCTTGTCTTCGTCTTCCTCCCTCCCTCATCTTGCCACCTTGTCTTCGTCTTCCTCCCTTCCTCATCTTACCACCTTGTCTTCGTCTTCCTCCCTTCCTCATCTTGCCACCTTTTCTTCGTCTTCCTCCATTCCTCATCTTGCCACCTTGTCTTCGTCTTCCTCCCTTCCTCATCTTGCCACCTTGTCTTCGTCTTCCTCCCTCCACATATTTCCACCTTTTCTTCATCTTACTTCCCTCTTCCTCCTGCCCACCTTTTCTTCGCTTCCTCCCTTCCTCATCTTGCCACTTGTCTTCGTCTTCCTCCACTTCCTCATCTTGCCAACCTTGTCTTCGTCCTTGCCTCCCTTTCCTCATCTTGCCACCTGTCTTCGTCTTCCTCCCTATCCTCATCTTGCCACCTTGTCTTCGTCTTCCTCCCTCCACATATTTCCCACCTTTTACTTCATCTTACTTCCCTCTTTCCTTCCTGCCACCTGTCTTCGTCTTCCCTCCCTTCCTCATCTTGCCACCTTGTCTTCGTCTTCCTCCTTCCTCATCTTGCCACCTTGTCTTCGTCTTCCTCCCTTCCTCATTTTGCCTCCTTTTCTTCGTCTTTCTCCCTTCCTCATTTTGCCACCTTGCCTTCGTCTTTCTCCCTTCCTCATTTTGCCACCTTGCCTTCGTCTTCCTCCCTCCTCATCTTTCCACCTTTTCTTCATCTTACTTCCCTCTTCCTCCTGCCACCTTGTCTTCGTCTTCCTCCCTTCCTCATCTTGCCACCTTGTCTTCGTCTTCCTCCCTTCCTCATCTTGCCACCTTGTCTTCGTCTTCCTCCCTTCCTCATCTTGCCACCTTGTCTTCGTCTTCCTCCCTCCTCATATTTCCACCTTTTCTTCATCTTACTTCCCTCTTCCTCCTGCCACCTTGTCTTCGTCTTCCTCCCTTCCTCATCTTCCCACCTTTTCTTCGTCTTCCTTCCTTCCTCATCTTGCCACCTTGTCTTCGTCTTCCTCCCTTCCTCATCTTGCCACCTTTTCTTCGTCTTCCTCCCTTCCTCATCTTGCCACATTGTCTTCGTCTTCCTCCCTCCTCATATTTCCACCTTTTCTTCATCTTACTTCCCTCTTCCTCCTGCCACCTTTTCTTCGTCTTCCTCCCTTCCTCATCTTGCCACCTTGTCTTCCTCTTCCTCCCTTCCTCAACTTGCCACCTTGTCTTCGTCTTCCTACCTTCCTCATCTTGCCACCTTGTCTTCGTCTTCCTCCTTTCCTCATCTTGCCACCTTGTTTTCGTCTTCCTCCCTCCTCATATTTCCACCTTTTCTTCATCTTACTTCCCTCTTCCTCCTGCCACCTTTTCTTCGTCTTCCTAAATTCCTCATCTTGCCACCTTTCTTCGTCTTCCTCCCTTCCTCAACTTGCCACCTTGTCTTCGTCTTCCTCCCTCCTCATATTTCCACCTTTTCTTCATCTTACTTCCCTCTTCCTCCTGCCACCTTGTCTTCGTCTTCCTCCCTTCCTCATCTTGCCACCTTGTCTTCGTCTTCCTCCCTCCTCATCTTGCCATCTTGTCTTCGTCTTCCTCCCTTCCTCATCTTGCCACCTTGTCTTCGTCTTCCTCCCTTCCTCAACTTGCCACCTTGTCTTCGTCTTCCTCCCTCCTCATATTTCCACCTTTTCTTCATCTTACTTCCCTCTTCCTCCTGCCACCTTGTCTTCGTCTTCCTCCCTTCCTCATCTTGCCACCTTGTCTTCGTCTTCCTCCCTCCTCATCTTGCCATCTTGTCTTCGTCTTCCTCCCTTCCTCATCTTGCCACCTTGTCTTCGTCTTCCTCCCTTCCTCATCTTGCCACCTTGTCTTCGTCTTCCTCCCCTCCTCATGTTTCCACCTTTTCTTCATCTTACTTCCCTCTTCCTCCTGCCACCTTGTCTTCGTCTTCCTCCCTTCCTCATTTTGCCACCTTGTCTTCGTCTTCCTCCCTTCCTCATTTTGCCACCTTGTCTTCGTGTTTCTACTTTCCTCATCCTGCCACCTTGTCTTCGTCTTCCTCCCTTCCTCATTTTGCCACCTTGTCTTCGTCTTCCTCCCTTCCTCATTTTGCCACCTTGTCTTCGTCTTCCTCCCTTCCTCATCTTGCCACCTTTTCTTCGTCTTCCTCCCTTCCTCATTTTGCCACCTTGCCTTCGTCTTTCTCCCTTCCTCATCTTGCCACCTTGTCTTCGTCTTCCTCCCTTCCTCATCTTGCCACCTTGTCTTCGTCTTCCTCCCTCCTCATCTTTCCACCTTTTCTTCATCTTACTTCCCTCTTCCTCCTACCACCTTGTCTTCGTCTTCCTCCCTTCCTCATCTTGCCACCTTGTCTTCGTCTTCCTCCCTTCCTCATCTTGCCACCTTGTCTTCATCTTCCTCCCTTCCTCATCTTGCCACCTTGTCTTCGTCTTCCTCCCTTCCTCATCTTGCCACCTTGTCTTCGTCTTCCTCCCTTCCTCATCTTGCCACCTTGTCTTCGTCTTCCTCCCTCCTCATATTTCCACCTTTTCTTCATCTTACTTCCCTCTTCCTCCTGCCACCTTGTCTTCGTCTTCCTCCCTTCCTCATCTTGCCACCTTGTCTTCGTTTTCCTCCCTTCCTCATCTTGCCACCTTTTCTTCGTCTTCCTTCCTTCCTCATCTTGCCACCTTGTCTTCGTCTTCCTCCCTTCCTCATCTTGCCACCTTGTCTTCGTCTTCCTCCCTCCCTCATCTTGCCACCTTGTCTTCGTCTTCCTCCCTTCCTCATCTTGCCACCTTGTCTTCGTCTTCCTCCCTCCACATATTTCCACCTTTTCTTCATCTTACTTCCCTCTTCCTCCTGCCACCTTTTCTTCGTCTTCCTCCCTTCCTCATCTTGCCACCTTGTCTTCGTCTTCCTCCCTTCCTCATCTTGCCACCTTGTCTTCGTCTTCCTCCCTTCCTCATCTTGCCACCTTGTCTTCGTCTTCCTCCCTTCCTCATCTTGCCACCTTGTCTTCGTCTTCCTCCCTCCTCATATTTCCACCTTTTCTTCATCTTACTTCCCTCTTCCTCCTGCCACCTTGTCTTCGTCTTCCTCCCTTCCTCATCTTGCCACCTTGTCTTCGTCTTCCTCCCTTCCTCATCTTGCCACCTTGTCTTCGTCTTCCTCCCTTCCTCATTTTGCCTCCTTTTCTTCGTCTTTCTCCCTTCCTCATTTTGCCACCTTGCCTTCGTCTTTCTCCCTTCCTCATTTTGCCACCTTGTCTTCGTCTTCCTCCCTTCCTCATTTTGCCACCTTGTCTTCGTCTTCCTCCCTCCTCATCTTGCCATCTTGTCTTCGTCTTCCTCCCTTCCTCATCTTGCCACCTTTTCTTCATCTTACTTCCCTCTTCCTCCTGCCACCTTGTCTTCGTCTTCCTCCCTTCCTCATCTTGCCACCTTGTCTTCGTCTTCCTCCCTTCCTCATCTTGCCACCTTGTCTTCGTCTTCCTCCCTTCCTCATTTTGCCTCCTTTTCTTCGTCTTTCTCCCTTCCTCATTTTGCCACCTTGCCTTCGTCTTTCTCCCTTCCTCATTTTGCCACCTTGCCTTCGTCTTTCTCCCTTCCTCATTTTGCCACCTTGTCTTCGTCTTCCTCCCTTCCTCATTTTGCCACCTTGTCTTCGTCTTCCTCCTTCCTCATCTTGCCACCTTGTCTTCGTCTTCCTCCCTTCCTCATTTTGCCTCCTTTTCTTCGTCTTTCTCCCTTCCTCATTTTGCCACCTTGCCTTCGTCTTTCTCCCTTCCTCATTTTGCCACCTTGTCTTCGTCTTCCTCCCTCCTCATCTTGCCATCTTGTCTTCGTCCTCCTCCCTTCCTCAACTTGCCACCTTGTCTTCGTCTTCCTCCCTCCTCATATTTCCACCTTTTCTTCATCTTACTTCCCTCTTCCTCCTGCCACCTTGTCTTCGTCTTCCTCCCTTCCTCATCTTGCCACCTTGTCTTCGTCTTCCTCCCTTCCTCATCTTGCCACCTTGTCTTCGTCTTCCTCATCTTGCCACCTTTTCTTTGTCTTCCTCCCTCCTCATATTTCCACCTTTTCTTCATCTTACTTCCCTCTTCCTCCTGCCACCTTGTCTTCGTCTTCCTCCCTCCTCATCTTGCCACCTTGTCTTCGTCTTCCTCCCTTCCTCATCTTGCCACCTTGTCTTCGTCTTCCTCCCTCCTCATATTTCCACCTTTTCTTCATCTTACTTCCCTCTTCCTCCTGCCACCTTGTCTTCGTCTTCCTCCCTCCTCATCTTGCCACCTTGTCTTCGTCTTCCTCCCTTCCTCATCTTGCCACCTTGTCTTCGTCTTCCTCCCTCCTCATATTTCCACCTTTTCTTCATCTTACTTCCCTCTTCCTCCTGCCACCTTTTCTTCGTCTTCCCCCCTTCCTCATCTTGCCACCTTGTCTTCGTCTTCCTCCCTTCCTCATCTTGCCACCTTGTCTTCGTCTTCCTCCCTTCCTCATCTTGCCACCTTGTCTTCGTCTTCCTCCCTTCCTCATCTTGCCACCTTGTCTTCGTCTTCTTCCCTCGTCATTTTTCCACCTTTTCTTCATCTTACTTCCCTCTTCCTCCTGCCACCTTGTCTTCGTCTTCCTCCCTTCCTCATCTTGCCACCTTGTCTTCGTCTTCCTCCCTTCCTCATCTTGCCACCTTGTGTTCGTCTTCCTCCCTTCCTCATCTTGCCACCTTGTCTTCGTCTTCCTCCCTTCCTCATCTTGCCACCTTGTCTTCGTCTTCCTCCCTTCCTCATCTTGCCACCTTGTCTTCGTCTTCCTCCCTTCCTCATCTTGCCACCTTGTCTCCGTCTATCTCCCCTCTTCATCTAGCCTGGTACATCATTAGTACTCATTTCCAGTGTCTACCTCATTTCCAGTGTCTGCCTCATTTCCAGTGTCTACCTCATTTCCGGTGTCTATCTCATTACCCTCAACAGTCCCTTGTTCAGTATCTAGATTAGAGACTTCATTTTGGCACTGAGTTTTGAAAGCTGATTAGAGGATGGAGCCAGTTTAGAAAAGACAAAGGCATAACTACTACATTTCTTCACAATATCATTAATCTTGTCAGCAATTTCATTGTCACCTCCCTCTGGTAAGCCTTCATAGATTATGAGGACATTACCCTGACTGCTTTGTAGCAAGGGTTGTATGTTCTTAAGGACACGTAACAGTGCATCTGGATTTGCTGCTGCTACCATCCTCGTGCCTTGATACACTTGACCCTGTGAAACCACTTCCTTCACTTCGTCTGTAGGGTCACCTGAAGAACTTGCTGGAGATCGTTTGGGTCTTGTTTCTCTGGGATGCTTACAGCCAGACTGATGCTGTCATCCGGTGTATACCTGTTAAAGGAAAACATTACACAGTTACCTTCAGTATTTGGGTTCTCATTAAACTGTGATGGATTTTTTAACCTACACCTAACCAGCAGTGACGATGAGCCCAGTGCTCTGCTACTAGCGTCAAATATTTATCGTTCTAATATTTACTGTTTGGCAGTTATTTTGATAAGAAACTTTTGCTCATTGACCTTACTGTTTTAAGATTAGCTTCTCCAGCATTTGGCCCTATTGAAGAAATTGGCGGTAATGAAAATGGGATTTAGATTAAAAAATACATGGCAGCATTAACAGTTAAAAAAAACTCAAAATAAAGTTACAACAGGCTTTAGAGAAAGACTGAAACTGATATTCAGTGACGAATGATAAACCTGCTCTGGAGAACATATCAGAGTTTCTGTTGCAGGTCGCCTTAAAAAAGTTTTGTTTTTGTTTTTTTTTTACTATTGTTGATTATATGATGTTGATGTCAGGAAAGGACTTGGGAATATGGTAATCCCATTCCTGATATCAATCCCATAGACCAGTGGTTTTCAAACTTTTTGACCCACGACCCCCAAGATAAGATGCACTGTTGTTCATGACCCCCACCCCGACATGATGACTTAGGGATTCATTGTGTGATATATCAAACGGGTCATCCTGCAGCATCCTCTAAATGTAAGGCTGGAAAACTGTCCGAATCTTCATAAATAAGGAGGATAAAGTGGTTTTTGGTGGTTCACCGCTGTGACCTATACCCAAAATTTCGTGAAGCTGTTAGATTCAGATTTTTAATATGGCATGTGTATGTCCCAGGGGTGACAAGACTGCTTGTGTGAGTGTGGGGGCCTGGGAGTGATGTGCGTGTGTGTGTGCAATCAAAGATAATTACCTATCACAGGTGTGTGATGGCAAACGGCGTGGCAGGGGGACTCGTGGACCGGGCCATTCAGGGACCAGCACCATGGGCACGGACAGCGGAGAATTGGCTGTGACGGGACGTGCCGTGGGAATCGTGGAGGGGGGAATGTGCGGCGACCCCCCTCCTCTAAGCTAAGTGTCTATTCGTGGTTGTGCTGGGCTCCGCTTTGCATGGACTTAATGTTTTTCCTCTTTTGTTTGTCGCTGGCCTGTTGGGTCACGGCCTGTCCCTTCACGGGTTTCCACGACTTTTGGCATCCACAGAGTGGAGGAGCAGCGGAGAGACGCGTCGGTGGAGCCGTGGAGGGGGAGAGTTCCACAACCCCCTCCTCTCAGTGCTCCCTTCTGTTTCCTCTGGTGGTGCTTATTGCCATATGACCTAAGATCGGCTAAATATTACCCATCCGGCCCACTGATTCCTTCTCCTTGGTACAGGTTCTTTCCCCCTAACCCGAGTAGCACTCAAACAAGATCAACAACTAAACAAAAAGCATTACAACAAATTTCTGTTTTATGTGGCTACCTCTGATTTGACCATCCATTTAAACAGGACAGGAATGTAAGTAGACAATGTAAAGACCAATAAAACATGAATAAAACACAGATAAAGCATCACTTTAAGACTTACTCATCCATGATGGTTTCAGTAACACTTTAAATTCAGAATCAATCAATTCAGAAGAGCAAGACAGGGATCAAAGCAGGTGAGCTTTGATGTTGTAAGAAAATACTGAATGAATAATATGAATAACATGTGAGAGAGTAATTAATACCAGCTAAATATATACATTACATTGTTGCCCTCCTATGGTTTGTTAATTTAGGAAGGTCAGTAAAAAATTTTTTACAGTTACAAAACATGTATTTCTTAATCACATTAGCCTGTATGGATATTGGAAAATTCCAATGTTTGCTATTAATTATAAAGAACGTTGTAATTGCTAAATGCTGTAAATTGTAAATGCTATCTGAGGCAAATCAGCTGTGCCGCCTGATAGACATTGATTTTTTTTTAAATGTATTTAAAACATTTACTCGGTAGCTTTAGTTCAGTATGGTTTATGTTATGATACGTTATAATTATAGTTATTAATATATTATAATGTGGTGCCTATAGTGATGGTATATTCATAGCTCATGTGATGCTGAGAATGGAGTGACAACATAGAATTATAACACCATCTGACCTATCCCGTTTTTAAAAAATGTTAAAGAAAAATGTAAATTAATTTGAAGTATTAAATAATACATGTTTTATTTTTTCAGCTTTAACTATGGAAAAAAGCTGAAAAAAGGCCAAAGACGTGGCTGTCCAGACTTTTGGATGCAGTCAGGTGGAGAGGACAAGATAGTGTCTGAACTGTCAGCGTTTCTGAATCTTGAGAAAAAAATGTCCTGGAACAACCCCATCTGGGAAACATTGGCAAATGTTGTATTTAATGACAAAACTGTCAAAAAAAAGAAGTGGCTCTACACTATTTGGCACAGTGACAGAAAATGTGTGAGAACAAGAACATTGCTGAGGCAGCAGATGAGTAAGAAAGATGGAAAAATGTTAGAGATGAGCAATGAAGATGAGCTAATCAGGACAACAAAGGAAAACAATCCAATCTGGAGGCAAGAGATGCACACAGCCCTCAGAGCACAGAAAGAGAAGAGGGACATGATGAGGATGAAATAATTCACAGGGATAATGTAGATGAAGTGGAGAAAACCAGAGAGGAGGAAGTGACTGACCCAAATGAAAATTATCCAGATGATACCTTATTTTGTATCTGCAAACAGCCAAACAATCCCACTGAGCCTTATGCTCAGTGCAGTCATTGTAAAGACTGGTTTCATCCAGCCTGTATTGGCTACCAAAGTGTGGAAGATATAGCTGCCATTTCTCCATGGCATTGTCCTTCCTGCAATTCAGTCACCAAACCCACAGAACCTGCCCAAAATATTCAAATAAAGAGGAAGCTGTCCTTTGGAACTGAAATCCCATCTTGTCCCCCAAATTTTTCTATTAGTCTGACAAGGGAGGAATGCTATCAAACCAATTTGCAGGCTGCACCACATATTTAATGTCAATAAAAGAAGATCCAAATGGTACACAAGACGAAATAACCATCAATGTTACAGTGCAAGGAAAAGTCTGTCATAGTTGTAATGAAAAGCACAAACGGCACTGTCGGCAACCAGAACGCACCAAACTGACAGAGAAACTTGGACAATTCAAACCCATGCTCGTCCACACAAAACAGCTTGCCAGTGCAGACGAAGACCAGCTGTTAGCAGGAAATTCTTCTAATGTTAAATCAATACATGTGTTGCATAAAAGATCTAGAGATAGAAATCTTAGTAATCGCCTGCATAGGGATGTCTTGAAGGTGTGCTTTGAAATACAAAAAAAACAAGATCAGGAAGAAGGAAGCTCAAAACTGAAGCACATTAGTGTACAGTATGTGGCAATGACCCCTTTTGTTGTGCATTGCTACTCTGAGTCACAGCTGCGTTATTAGAAGATTTAGAAAAAAATGAGAGCTGTTTTCTTTATTTGGATGCTACTGGCAGTGTATTTGAAAAACCTTACCCAACCAGCCAGTCAGTCCTTTACTATGCATTGTGCATGTCAATCGACAACAAAAACTGTGATGCCTGTTGCAGAAATGCTAACAGCAGATCAGTCTATTCCAACTATCTTGCACTGGTTAACATGCCTGCGCCGTGACTACAAGGTTTTTCAAAAACAACTCAGACCTCAAAAGGTTGAAACTGATTTCAGTTGGGCCGTGATGCACGCTGTGGTTCAGGCATTTAACACAATGACCATTCAGGAGTACCTCAAGCTTTGCTTCAAAGCATGTCAAAATAACAGTTCAGTGCAGATCACAACTTCACACCTTTCTGCTGCTCACATGCTGAAACTTGTGAGCATGAAGGTGTCAAAGGTCCAGTGCAAAAAGAACACCAAACAGCTTTTTCTGTACTGTTTTGCACTCCTCCTGAATGCAACAAAACTTCAAGAGATCTTGTCAATTAAAAGGTCTGTGGTCATTGTGTTCAGTTCAAGAACCCAGACAAAGATGTATGTGGAACATTTGTGTGTTTTGCAAGAAGCCATCCAGACAAAAAAGACCGACCAAATAAATATTCTAAATCCCGATGGTGCTGAAACCCCTGTTGAATTTGACAGCACTCAAAAAGCCCTCACAAAATCCTCACGCTTTTTTCCACTGATTGAAGGAGTTGCCAGGTAAGCTCAGGAGGAATCACATAAAGAAGATGATAAAGAGGGAGAGGGGCAGACAAACCAGCATTATTGTGAGTCACTTATTGACCTAATTTTACACTTAGCTGGTACAGTTCCTCTTTGGAGTGGGCTTATGCCGTCTGATTTCAGTAAAACTCCAGACAGTAATGCTGTTGTAGAAAATTGGTTCCGCAAGACAAAATGTGTCATCCTGTCATCAAAGTTACACCGAAGAGCAGGCGATTTCATTCAAGTCCTACATGAATTTGTTGTTGGAAGATTGAAGGGTATGGCAGTGACTCATCAGGCAGGTCTCCAGAGTACACCAGCTGAACAGTCAAAAAGTGAGGGACCAGAAACAACTGCTGTTTCACAAGAGGAGACATGGAGGGAGCGACGGAGAAAGAGGACATCCAAGTACTTCAGCCCTGTGCCAGCATTGGCAGTCAAACAGCCAGCAGCTAACAAAAGAGCTGCTAGGAAAAAGAAAAAACCTGTGACAGTGGCTGATACCACTGACAAAAACACAACCACCTCATGAAAAAGCAGGAAGCTGTCCACGTTGGGGAGGAAATGGAATGACAGAACAGGGCGCAGTAGCCATGACAAATACTTGTACAGTTGACAACCTTCTTTACTTGCTGCATTTGGTAATAAAGAGAAGGCCAGGAGTCGACAATGATTTAAAAAGCAAAGCAAGTCTTGACCCATGGATAGCTAGCCTTCTTAGTGTTCATGGTCGCAGGGAAAACTGCTGTGGCTGAAGACCGTTGGGAGAGTTCAAGGACAATCATGGGAAGCTTTTGGCACCGAAGAAGACATGGTTGTCTCTTGACTGGATTTTCTGCTAAAAAATGAAATTCAACAAAAATGTCTCAATGAATCTTGTCCAGTGGTGAAAAGGACATACACCTCCATTGATGTGGTGTGAGTTCACTTTTTTTTATTTTTTTTGCATGTATTGTATTTATCAGTCAGTGTTGTCATCTGTTTATTATGTGTTTATTTTGCAAATATTAGATTTTTAATATAATTTTTTATATTACAAAATTAGTTATATTTTCCTTTCATTAATTTTCTAGGTGTGAGGATTTTGGTAGCCTGCAGACTGTCCTTGATAAGTGGGCCAGTGAGTCTTTAAGAGTACTACCATGTAAAACGTGAGTATGCATTTTTGTCCTTTCTTATTGATATTTTCAAAGCTTGCAAGGCAAATTATTTGCTTAGTTGACTTTAATCTCTGCGATATTTTACATATGAAAATATCCTTATATGGTAATGTGAAATACTGAAACAATAACTGATGTTAATGCCTTCAAATAATTGAAAAATATAAAATTTGCATTTAAAAGGTAATGTGGACAAGTCCTTCATATAAATGACTCTTTTGCACATGTGCCATTCCTTTATTCTCTTGATTTAATCCCTGGCCTTATGTGCTCAGGATTTAGCGGTTACAGTGCAAACTGTTTATGGTCAGATGTTTGTTCCTACATTCAACAGAGGTCCACATCCCTGCACTGAAAGTCAGACCATTGTGCAGCGAGCCTTTGTGCATGGCCTACCGTGTCTTTTATTGGTCTCGGTGTTGCACACAGGGAGCCTAAAGCAAAACAATATCCTACAGCTTTGCCAAATCTGGTGACTGTACTTTGTGGAAAGTAAGTTTACCAAATATGTTTAATACACATTAAATTATTGCATGATAATCTTATTTTCAATAAAATTATGATTTATCATGATTCAAAAGGTTAAAGCGAGGCATCTTGACTTGTAGAGTTTCTCTGCTCCTCCAAGCAGCTTCATTCTAAAGAATAGAAGACAGCACTGTGTTACATGTGGAGGAAAGATTATGTCTAAGTCCACCACCTCTGTTAAGGGAAGGTATTTTTTTTCAAGAAAACTCTACAAGTCCAGATGCTTTGCTTCAACCTTCTGACTGAGAATGACCTGGATGACTGAGAATCTGCATGGGCATGATTTATTATGATACAAACAACAAACAAACAAACAAAAAACTGCTCATTTCCCAAAATATATTTTGTCCCTTGTAGGTATGAGCCAGCTGCTGTGACGTAAATTTAGGTTGTTGCAGATGGAGAATATATCAGCAAGTGTGTTTGCATAATAATAATATCAATATTCTCATATATTGCTCTATACAAATAATTTTACTGATCTTTTGATGTAGGACAAGGCAGCAGAGGCTGCTGCTGAACGTTCAGAAAAAAATGAAGCGCTTGTCAAGTTCATTGTGGAACAAAAGGGTGCAGAAGATACACTGCAGGTACGCCTTCTTCTTTTTGTTCATCACATAACGCTTAATCATTATGTGATCACTATGACCATGCCACCTCCAGCAAGCAAACAGTACGGTTAAGTTTGAGTACATTTATTTTTCAGGCCGTCGTGTCTGGTGAGAATCAGCCCCACTTTGAATTTACACAGAAGTGGGTTCCAGTATTGTTTGATGACCAACAGCTGGACAGGATAGTGAAGTACCTGACAGGCTTCCTTCATAACTGTGAAAAAATCTCAGATGAAGTCTCCACCATGCTGTCCTATGACAAGCTTAAATACATCCTTGTTGTGATGTTGCCAGAGGTTAGTCAATAGGTGTCTTTTTAAATGTAGAGGTATGAGCATAATAACATTGACAATAATATGGATGCAGAATCGGGATATGATACCTGTAACAAAGGTGACAGTAAAGGCCTTGGAAGAAATAAGGAACATGACAACAAAAGACGCAGTGGCAGAGGTTGATCATGGACCAATGGATGAGAGGTTAGTGAAACATTTAAATGTCCTTTAACAAATAGCCCAAAATATCTGTCAAAAAATATGATTTCTTTTTCTAGTGAAATGGAGGCCATGGAGATGGTAATAAGGAATGACATGGAGAGGCGTGGGCTTGTGTAAAAACCATCCAAAAAAGGTTTCTTAAATCAGATTCACCTGTGTTTTTCAGATTCAGTAGGCTCTGTAGAATAATCTAGGACAGGTTTGACGGCATTGAGTATCAATAAAACGGAGGGTTAACAGAGAAATACAGTCACTCGCGTTCTGACTTAAGGGTCCCTTAAAATTTCCCTTACCTAGCGAATTGGAAGCTAAGTTCAGCCTCGTAGAATACCAGTCATAATACATATAAAATCAGTGGGTGGGACGAAATTAAGAAATTGATCTAATCAATTAGTGTTTGTAGTTAATCTCCATTAATCACATTTTAATTCCATAATTATTTTTGCCCCAAAAAGCAACTTTTATTTTATCTAAATGGATTAACAGACACAGACATTAATATTGTAAACTCAAGCTCTAGTAATATCTGGAAAAATGCATTTAATCAAATAAATACATTTAACAGACCTAAAGTTAAAGTGTCATTTAAGTACTAGCAGCTCCAGCTGTTCTCTAGGAGTCTACAACATGTTAAAGCGCTTTTAACCTTTAGCTGTTTTTGTGCTCATTCTTCATTAATAGGCATTAATATCTGACAGTAAGCTGGGGGGATCAGCCCCAGCTTGCACATTTCTTTTCCAGTCTGGTCCTGGTTTTTTATCATACAAACATTTGAATCTCCAGAATAAGTGAAAAGTTATCTGACATGCAAGTCCAGTGAGCTAAATTATAAGTTTGAAAATCAACTTAACAGAAAGAAACAAAGTTGTTGGCAGTAAAATATTGCTGCATTAGTACATACCTTTTAAAATGAAAGACCTTTTCAGCTCTGCCTGTATTTTTATTGTCTATCAGAGCTGCCAAAAGAACAAAGTCACAGGGAAGTGTGATGTTTTGAAGGTACTGAACACGTCACATTAGAACCACAAGCCTCTAAAAAGCAGATCATCTGTTCATCTCCTTTGTGACTGAAATATAGATCAAGTAATGACAGTTTGTTGTTAGTGGAAATGTTGAAATGAGGTTCAGGTTTGGTTTTTTTTTAACTTGTCCTGTCCAGCATCATAGCAGCAAAATGATAATCTGGTTTCTGTATCGTGCTGAACAAATTTGCTCTGCCAAGGGGAGGCCTATGGGTAAGGCTCCTCTTGATAATGTGATTCATTTATTTATTTATTTACTTTGAATCACAGAATCTATGTAATCTTGCTGGACCTGACCGGAGGGGACAGAAAAAGATGGAAAATAGCAAAAAGATGCAAAAGAAGAAAGGAGACAAAAAGATCACAGACAGAAGGAAACGACCCTTCAATCCACACCATCACCAGACAACAAACTGTTACACCTGTACATGAACACACCAGAAACTTTCCTACAACTTTTACAGAAAACCAGAGCTGCTAGTCATTAAGAGTTTTAAATAATAACCAAATCAAAAAGACATAACATGAAAGTATCACAACAATGACAAGATACAAACTCACAGGAAAAGAAGAATTATCTGTTAGTGTATAAACCCACTGGACAACTCAGTGACTGTGTCAGCATGCAGAGGATGAGGAAGAGGAGTGATCAATGATGAAGAGTGGTGAGTGAGGTCATGCAAATACAACCACGTCTCTATGGAGGTTAGAGGCAGACCAGGGCAGTTCAGAGACCTGGGCCTTCAGCAGCAGCCCCGGAGTACTAACCTAAGCTACCCCACCCCAAAGATGACTCCAGCCCCACCCGGAGGGTGGCAAAAGAGAGCCCCAGCCAGAGCCCCCCGCAGTCTTGGGGCACAGGTCCCAGTGGGCCAAGATTGGCAGCCACCCAGCCAGGGACTGGCCATCCAGGATGGATCCAGGGCCCCAGGCAGAGGGCCCACACCATGCCTAGGAGAACCAGGCCCCCACAGACACAGAAAGTTTTCATTCAGATGGGTCCAAGCCATCGTGGTGCTTCATTTTCACTCAGGCTTTGTATCTTGAGGAAATTTGAAACTCCCACCAGGCTTTCCTCTCTAGGCTATGTGCAAACTCCCATTAAAGTAAGCAAATTACATTAATCCCCTGCACTTTTTTCCTTCAAGAAGAGGTTGTTTAAATAAAGAGGTGTTGAAGAAAGAAAACTGTAAGTCAAAAAGCAACACTGATTAAAGTCAGATAAGAGAGGAATACTGGCAGAAAAACAGCAACATCTATACAGGTAGGCCTATAAACTATGGTTCATGATAACTGGAATGATGATGTCCAAGTTTGTAAATTGCAGACAAAGGACACCTGATGAAGAGCAGAACAGAAGTGGATTAAGAATTCAGAGAAAAAACTGTTCCTATCATCTCGTGCTCAAAAAGTAGTCAGCAGTGTAGAAATGTTTGATCAGACTTTTTTTACCCTCTTAGCCTGCAAAGAAGTCAAAGTTGGATTAAACTGGTATGTCTCCCACTAACTAAAGTAAATTCCTCTCCTATTACTTTATAATACATCCTTACTTTTTACTATTATTTCTCACCTGCTATAAGTTTATGTGCTATCATCCTGTATCAGGGGCTTTGTATGTGAATTAAAATTTTTGTTCATATTTTTAACAATTTCCCTTCAAGTTTTTTTTATGTCTTTATAATTTCTGTATATACTTTAAGTTTGCGTCTGTCTTAAGAAAAAATCTCAACAGTTCATCGTGACTTCTGGTCGGTACAAAGATTTTGGTGGAATGACAACAACTGTCATCTTCACAGCGGAAGTTTATAAAAGGAAGTGATGCTTGAAATTAGCCTGTTACTCAATCAACAACACATAAACACTTGCAGATAAGTTATATAAGTGTTTTAGACAATAAAGTGATAATCAGTGAAACAGTCAACAAATCAAACTAATTAAATAAACAAGAAAGTTTTTCAAAATCCATCCTCATTTTCTATACCAGCATCATCTAATTCAGGGTTCCAGGGGGTAAATCACATCCCAGCGGCATCATTCAAATCTTACCTTAAATGATAAATGATACTGACGAGTAAATTAAACAAAAATTATATAAAAATAAACCTCTTTAAAATAATAAAATAATGGGGAATTTTTACATTCATCAAATGGAAAATAAAAATACAAAAATCATGTCATAAATATAATAAAAGATAAAGTGTAATAACCTGCCTTAAACCAGTAAAATATCAAAACAAAACATCACAAATAGTAGCGCATTATCATGATATCCTAACGTCCGATGGACCTGATAGGCCACCGTTTTCATGGGACACAGGAGGAATACACTATGACTGGGCTTCACGTGCAATTTTAATGCATACAACTTTTAGAAATGAAAACAAATGGTATGTTTTGTATCACCAGAGTGGTATCTCAATATTCAAAAAAGCATCAAATCTGATATTTTGACTGGTGGATATCAAAGTGTCGACTTTATTTATAAAGCACTTGTCATGCATAATGAATGAAATGAAATGAAATGAAATGAAATGAAAAATACTTTATTAATCCCTTTGCAGGGAAATTCATGTTTTCAGTACAACCCATCCAAGACTAGACAAAACAACATATGATGACACAAACAGAACAGGCATACACTGACGGAGCAGCCATTTCTACAGCGCTCCTTGTCTTAGATATAGGTGAAAGGAACATTAGGGAGTAAGATGTAGCTGAGAGGATAAAAAATAGGCATCTCCACACTGGGCCTAAGGGCCCATTATTGAGATACAAAAAAACACTCCTCAGTACATACAAGAACATAACTCAGACAATCACAACATGAGAAACACGTGGCGGGGGGGGGGCGGGGGGGGGGACTCCCATCGCAGCAAGTGCAGACGCAGCTGCATTCTCAGAGCGCGTCCAATGAACCCACTGCCCGGGAGTGGAAGGAGGTGGAAGGACAGCAAGGCAGTGAATAACGGGGAGGTGTATCTGTAGTCGTGTACTTGAGTGTGGTGCGTGTGTGTGCGTAGAAGTGAGCATATGAACTTTGCCCCAGTTCTCCCTCACAGTCTCTGCCACCTGATAGTGGGGCATCCTTGAGGGCTGATCCAGGTTGAAGTCCATCGCCCGTGAAGAGGGTGAGGGGAGGGTGGGGGACTGAGCGTCCATCAACAAAACATTCCAGGGAGCTTTCAGCCAGCCATTCAAGGCCAGCACAGGGAGCCAAATTTGATAACAGCATTTGTTTTGGTTCAGGCCAGAGCTGTTTCGTCTGCCTTAAGTCTCTCAGTGGTCCCACTGGCGACTCCCAATGATCCGAATTTTGGGTCAATTTCCATCCAGCCGAGCTGACAACTTCTCCAAGTTGGTGACCACCTCACGTACAAGCCCAGAAAGCGCAACCAGTTTGCCATCCAGAACTGGAATAGCCTCCAGTTTACGATTCAGCTCCTGTACCGCCACAGCCTGATTGTTCGTAGCTCGGCACACACCCGCACAGAAATCCGGCAGCTTGCCAGTGACTGCCGACAGTGTCCGAATTTTGCGATATGCCAGGAAACCGGCATATCGCAAAAATAAGAGCAGCACAAAGTGCTTCACATAATAAGAAGAACAATTTAAATTATAAAAACACAAGCACGCCCAAAGTTTATCACAAAACAAACCAAAGCACACACACTTAATCATTTTCTCTCACACAAAAGCTAAACAGACATGGCCTCCCTACTCTAAAATAAAATGTTTCGAACTAAAGAATAACAGTATAAACATGTAAGCACATAGGCTAATCAGGATCTCTCTCTCTCTTCTGGCTTCTATGTGGGTCTACCACTGGGCCCTGAAAGCAAGCTAACAGCTGCGGACAATCGGTGATCAGTGCATCATTTAGTGGCACTATAAGAGACTGCTCTACTTGCCTGTAGGCAGAACTGATTCAAGAGCGACCAAGGTAGAGGTGGCAAGATAACTAACTGGTAGTATGGGCTCGACCTGCAACCATAAGGCTACAGTGCAGGGCCCAGACTACCCCCGACAAGTGCAATCCCCACAGCAACGACCACGTGCCCAGAGCACGGAAAACACTGCAGTGGAAAAAATAAATAAAATTAAATAAACCTTAAATCAATCTAAAACTGTAACAACAAATACGACCAATATAAGCAGAATTTAAATAAATAAATAAATAAATAAAATACAAAGTTTAATTAAGTAAAAGGTAAAAATGGATTAATTTAAAAGTGAATAAATGAAGTAAAAATTAGTTATAAGCTAAGCTAAAAAAGTGGGTCTTGAGCTTTTATCAGGATAAAACAATTTTAACCGGCCCATGGACTTCCGATTCAACTGTTCGAATGGGATGTACACAGGTAAATCGGAGGCAGCTACAGCACCGACACAGAAGGACCAAAGAGAACAACTAAAAAGTTTGGCTGTTCAAAGTGCAACACCCATTTACCTGTAAACTAGCAAGTTTTCTTCTTCATTGTTTGTCATGACCAGAAACTGTGTTGCACACTTAGAAAGACGTGATAGTAAAGTCATCATGCAGGAAAACAGATGCATCATTAAGAGTTTTATCAGTCACACTGCAGCCATCTATATAGGGATTAAGTCATGATGTGCCTAAAGATTCCCACCTTTAATTAAAAGGGTGTATAAAATCATACTAAAATATAAAAAATCATGTAAAATAACTAAATTTAAACAATTAAAAGCGAGCAGCAGTATAGGAAAGTAAAAAAATACAGTGCCGATTTCATCCACGTGGATTTAAGTGTCTGAAAGTTTGACCTCCACCGGCAGTTTGATCAGCTTGTTTGCAGCATAAAAGCTAAATTTCTCCATGTTTAGTCTGGACTCTGGTCTGGACGAGCTGGCCCGAGTCCTTGGATCTTAGGGATTGCAGGAGTAAACGCTGAACTCATGACTGTCCTCTAGTGGAGGAAAATGACTTAACGACTATGACAACATTAAAGATGCATGGAAGTATGAGGATGGCGACGTATGACAAAGTTTGTAATGGACGACCCTGTTTACGTACGTAAGGGAGCATAAACAGGCCTTAAAGCCCTTGCCAGGTTTCCACTCTGAGCACATCACAGATGGATTCTGGGCCTCATCCAGAATCCTATTTATTCTTCATATCATGTAAATGCAGCTGTGTCGAAGTAAGCTAAGTTGTTTGCTTCTTTCCTCACATTATAAGTCTGAGCACTTCATCCTGACTCATTTGATCACCGCAAAGTTTTAATATTTAATATTTAATATTTGATAACAGTCACCTTCATAGCAGAAGTTTAGAAAGGGAAGTGTAGTGGGAACAACACATAAAGCACATGCATATCACAAATAAAACATGTTTATAGTACAGCACAGAGATAATCTGCGAGCATTGTACACAAAGAATGTTTGCTTTTATAGTAAGATGAAAAGTCTCCTTAATTAACAATTGTTACAAATTTCCATTATTAATGTAAAACTTGTGTTCTTCAGCATGACAATGTATTTTCCTCTGTGGACAAGACAACATTTAAAATGTTACTACATGCTAGTAACAGTACGAGCTGGCACATGGTGGTTGGATGAATTCTATATTTTTGTGGTCAAACATCAGAAACTGATCTCAGTAATGTGTGTATAGCATGCAAAGCATAGCAAAGTGCATTAACACTCAAAATATATATAAAAACAATATAAAAACGCACCTGTTACCATTTGTATACCTAAAGTAGTGTTTTTAAATGGGCTCATACCAGAAGCAGACAGCAGGACTTTTAGTCTTTTGAACACTGATTAAAAACCCATGACTACACACAATGGGAAAAGCTTTACGTTGCAGATTTTCAGATGTTTCATGTTGTAATGTGTCCCCACTGCCACCTAGTGGCTACGCTGGGCTGCTGCATGACATGAGTGTTTGGCATTTTGTGGTGAAAAGATGGGATCCCCTCATGGGAGCCGGATCCTGAGGGGCCGTTGCTTTCAAGAGACTGGCTCTTTGTTTGTTTGTTTGTTTGTTTGTTTGTTTGTTTTTTTGTTTGTTTATTTTGTTTTTGTTTTTAAATTTAGTCAGGGGTAACTAATTTTTATCAAGAAAATAATCACTGGTAGCAATTAATATGTAAGATTTGGATCAGAACAATTCAAACTTACACATCCCACCAATATATACTCTGTTGGTGTGAATTATTCTCAAATATTTGTCATAATTTCATTTGGCATCTGTTTTCATTGTAATCCATAAAGTGGCTCTATATGTCCATGCTGTGACTGTCACATCACTTTTTTAGATTTTCCCTCATCAAAAACTTTGTGGCACAACAAAAATGAAGTAGGAAACATTAACTTCCATGTAAACCAACTTTACTCCAAAATTTTCCACACAAGGACATTTTAGTAAAGAAAATATATAATAAATAAATAATAAAAAATGTACCAATATAAATTTTACTATGCAAGATTTTAAAATATATTGGAAAAATATAAATACGAAGAATAGTCTGAGCGACATCAGTGCAAATTTGTATATATATATATATATATATATATTTGTATATTGTATACATAATATTTTGGATAGAACTCACAGTATTTGTTTCCGAACAATACTTTCTGTCCATAGATGCATCACGTAAAAGAAGCATGCATCAGACTTCTTATGATGGCAAACGTGATGAAGGCAGTGTGGAAATTTTGTATATAAAAGAATAGCTCATAAACAAACTGGTCAAAACTGCTACTCGGTTCCCATCATTCATTTAAAAGAGCCGTTCAAAAGGATCCATTCGCTCATGAACATCACATCTCTGGTGTGCTGAGAGAGTGAAGTAAAGATGGACTCCACACACAGTTAGTTTTACATTTGAGTTATTTATTCCCATAACATAAAGTTACACTTTAATTGCCTTGTTTTTCTTAGACCTCAGTGGGTCTGTTTGCAGTGTGAGGCTGTACAGGTTCAGACACGTAAGTTGGTGCCACACCACTGAGACTCTTTGAAACAAATAATAAATTCTAAAACTAGATATTGTCTTGGTGTCGAGAGAATGGAGAATGGAGACAGATTTTTTCGTCCTACAATGTTAAACCAGCAGCGGTCAGGATCCACATACGTTAAACCAGCAGCGGTCAGAGTCCACAAACGTTAAACCAGCAGC
>NW_024580630.1:0-22933 GCF_017639745.1 Melanotaenia boesemani
TGTGTTTTAACTCGTCACCATTTAAATTCTGTCCACATTACAGTAAAATAAACCACAACCCTGCGTTCCCCAGACCCTCCTGGCGCTCACGGTGAAAAAATTATTCGGATAACGCTCATAGTTTTCTCTTAAACAAAAGTTGTTCGGGAGGTGTGCAAAGTGATCGGAACAGTGCAGCTCTGCTCTCTGCTTGTCAGTTAAGTGAGGGGCCGTTGTCATGACGACTCACTGACTGCTCTCAGCTGTGAGCAGGCAGCTGACCTTTCACCTAATTCATTCAGTCCTATTGATCCAGATGATGGACTTTTCACCTGGATTGGTCATCCTAATAAGTCCAGGTATGTCTCTCTGTCCCCCTCTCCTGTCTCCTCCTTCTCCTTCTCATGACAACAGGCCACATGTCCTCCTCTGTCTCTCCTCCTCTGTCTGTACTCTCATTCAGGCCTTTGCTGCTCACTTACATGGACTGTGGTTATGCTGCCAATTCAGCTCTGTTTCAGCTCTTTCTGCCTTTTACAATCATTTGTTCTATATTCAACCAGTTCAGCACCTTTAATATTCACTTTCAGCTGTAAATCCTTTAACTATTGACTTCAGCTTCATGATTACTTCAGCTGGTGCTTAAGGAAGCAGACTTTAGCCATTTTCAGCCATGTTGAACTGTCTTAAGCACATTTCACTTCAGCTTTCCACCCTTTTAACTAAATTTAAACACCTGCTTGTGCTTTAAATTGTTCAACTCTTCATTTCAGCTTCATATATACTTCTTCAACAACCATATTTCAGCCCTTTTCAGCCATCTTCAGCAATCTTAAGCTCATTTCAGTTCAACCTTTCAGCACCTTTTAACTCAAGTTTGACCTTTAAATCCTTCAACTTTTCACTTCAGCTTAATAAATACTTATTCAACAAAGACATTTCAGCCTTTTTTAACCATCTTCAGCCACTTTTCAGCCATATTTTCAGCATTTCAGCACATTTCAGTTCAACTTTCCACCATTTTAACTACATTTAAACACCTGCTTGTGCTTTTAATTGTTGAACTCTTCATTTCAGCTTCATATATACTTCTTCAACAACCATATTTCAGCCTTTTTTAACCATCTTCAGCCACTTTTCAGCCACTTTTCAGCATTTTATTTCAATCATTCAGCATGACAGCATTCACACATGCTGTTATGCAATAACAGCTTTTTCTAGTGATAGAATTGGATTCTCTCTTCTCTGGGGTGTGAACATCGGTCGTCCGCCTACTCCTCTCGCAGCGTTCGGCCCACAGACTCCGTTCATACATCAAATCGATCGGCTCGGCCTGTAGATGTCTGCTATGACTCCTGTTGTCTGTATCTATTAAACTTTTTAAGATATCGAGGGTTGTTCGACCCACCATTTTTCCATAGGAATGAATGGGGAATCTTGGCAGAGCCTCCAAAAACATGGTCTCCTTTGAAACCTTTCTTCTCCTGCATACTTTGGGCTAGAGACTCCATTCAAAGTTTAAATCGATCACAAGGGACTGGGCTATAAATCTTCTATTCAGAATTTTGATATCTTTTCTGGTTTATGAGATATGCCAGGTTAAAAATCACTAAAACTTGGATATCTGTTTCACACTCTGATTTTTCAGCTTTTTTCACTCCTCAAACAAACTCTCATAACTCCTACACCGTTTATCGTACAGACACAAATTATATATCAAAACGGAGGAAATCTTCTTGGCTACAAATGAACCCTGGATGATAATGGAGCTGGGAGCTACGGATTTTGAGCTACGCTGCTCTAAAGTCTACCTACGCCCTCCATTGAACTCCATTCTAAAGGCCTTCTGGACTCTGGGCCCAAAGTGCATTTCTCCTGTGTTTTCAACCCATCACCATTTAAATTCTGTTCGCATTACAGTAAAATAAATTACATCCCTGCGTTCCCCAGACCCTCCTGGCGCTCACGGTGAAAAAATTATCTGGATAACTCTTATAGTTTTCTTTTAATGAACAGTTGTTCGGGAGGTGCGCAGAGTGATGAGAACAGTGCAGCTCTGGTCTCTTCTATGTGTGCCTATCAGCTGAGGTGGGGGCCGTCGTCATGACAACTCACTGACTGCTCTCAGCTGTTAGGAGCCAGCTGACCTTTGCCCTAATCCATTCAGTTTTATTGATCCAGATCATGGACTTCTCACCTGGTTTTGGCCTCCTATTGAGTCCAGGCATGTCCCTCTGTCCTCTTCTCCTGTCTCCTCCTTGTCCATCTCATTACAACAGGCCACATGTCCTCCCCTATCTCTCCTCCTCTGTCTGTCCTCTCATCATGTCTTTTGCTGCTCACTTACATGATGGACTGTGTTTAAGCTGCCAATTCACCTCTTTTTCAGCTCTTTCTGCCTTTTACAATCATTACTTCTACATTCAACCAGTTCAGCACCTTTAATATTCACTTTCAGCTGTAAATCCTTTAACTATTTACTTCAGCTTCATGATTACTGCAGCTGGTGCTTAAGGAAGCAGACTTCGGCCATTTTCAGCCATGTTGAACTGTCTTAAGCACATTTAAGTTAAACTTTCCACCATTTTAACTACATTTAAACACCAGTTTGAGCTTTAAATCCTTCCAACTACTGACTTAAGCTTCATATATACTTCTTCAACAACCATATTTCAGCCCTTTTCAGCCATCTTCAGCGATCTTAAGCACATTTCAGTTCAGCTTTCCACCTTTTTAACTACATTTAAACACCTGCTTGTGCTTTAAATCCTTCCAACTATTGACTTAAGCTTCATATATACTTCTTCAACAACCATATTTTAGCCCTTTTCAGCCATCTTCAGCAATCTTAAGCACATTTCAGTTCAACCTTTCAGCCTTTTAGCACCTTTTAACTCCAGTTTGAATTAAGCTTTAAATACTTTAACTAATGACTTCAGCTTCATGATTACTTCAGCTGATGCTTTAGCAAGCACACTTCAGCCATCTTCAGCAATAATTTCACTTCAACCTTTCACCCTTTCAGCACCTTTTAACTCCAGTTTGAGCTTTAAATCCTTCAACTTTTCATTTCAGCTTAATAAATATTTCTTCAATAAAGACATTTCAGCCTTTTTTAACCATCTTCAGCCATTTTTCAGCATTTTATTTCAATCATTCAGCATGACAGCATTCACACATGCTGTTATGCAATAACAGCTTTTTCTAGTGATAGAATTGTTTTTCCCTCTTCTCTGGGGTGTGAACATCGGTCGTCCGCCTACTCCTCTCGCAGCGTTCGGCCCACAGACTCCGTTCATACATCAAATTGATCGGCTCGGCCTGTAGATGTCTGCTATGACTCCTGTTGTCTGTATCTATTAAACTTTTTAAGATATCGAGGGTTGTTCGACCCACCATTTTTCCATAGGAATGAATGGGGAATCTTGGCAGAGCCTCCAAAAACATGGTCTCCTTTGAAACCTTTCTTCTCCTGCATACTTTGGGCTAGAGACTCCATTCAAAGTTTAAATCGATCACAAGGGACTGGGCTATAAATCTTCTATTCAGAATTTTGATATCTTTTATGGTTTATGAGATATGCCAGGTTAAAAATCACTAAAACTTGGATATCTGTTTCACACTCTGATTTTTCTGCTTTTTTCACTCCTCAAACAAACTCTCATAACTCCTACACCGTTTATCGTACAGACACAAATTATATATCAAAACGGAGGAAATCTTCTTGGCTACAAATGAACCCTGGATGATAATGGAGCTGGGAGCTACGGATTTTGAGCTACGCTGCTCTAAAGTCTACCTACGCCCTCCATTGAACTCCATTCTAAAGGCCTTCTGGACTCTGGGCCCAAAGTGCATTTCTCCTGTGTTTTCAACCCGCCACCATTTAAATTCTGTTCGCATTACAGTAAAATAAATTACATCCCTGCGTTCCCCAGACCCTCCTGGCGCTCACGGTGAAAAAATTATCTGGATAACTCTTATAGTTTTCTTTTAATGAACAGTTGTTCGGGAGGTGCGCAGAGTGATGAGAACAGTGCAGCTCTGGTCTCTTCTCTGTGTGCCTATCAGCTGAGGTGGGGGCCGTCGTCATGACAACTCACTGACTGCTCTCAGCTGTTAGGAGCCAGCTGACCTTTGCCCTAATCCATTCAGTTTTATTGATCCAGATCATGGACTTCTCACCTGGTTTTGGCCTCCTATTGAGTCCAGGCATGTCCCTCTGTCCTCTTCTCCTGTCTCCTCCTTGTCCATCTCATTACAACAGGCCACATGTCCTCCTCTATCTCTCCTCCTCTGTCTGTCCTCTCATCATGTCTTTTGCTGCTCATTTACATGATGGACTGTGTTTAAGCTGCCAATTCACCTCTTTTTCAGCTCTTTCTGCCTTTTACAATCATTACTTCTACATTCAACCAGTTCAGCACCTTTAATATTCACTTTCAGCTGTAAATCCTTTAACTATTTACTTCAGCTTCATGATTACTGCAGCTGGTGCTTAAGGAAGCAGACTTCGGCCATTTTCTGCCATGTTGAACTGTCTTAAGCACATTTAAGTTAAACTTTCCACCATTTTAACTACATTTAAACACCAGTTTGAGCTTTAAATCCTTCCAACTACTGACTTAAGCTTCATATATACTTCTTCAACAACCATATTTCAGCCCTTTTCAGCCATCTTCAGCGATCTTAAGCACATTTCAGTTCAGCTTTCCACCTTTTTAACTACATTTAAACACCTGCTTGTGCTTTAAATCCTTCCAACTATTGACTTAAGCTTCATATATACTTCTTCAACAACCATATTTCAGCCATCTTCAGTAATCTTAAGCACATTTCAGTTCAACTTTCCACCATTTTAACTACATTTAAACACCAGTTTGAGCTTTAAATCCTTCCAACTACTGACTTAAGCTTCATATATACTTCTTCAACAACCATATTTCAGCCATCTTCAGCGATCTTAAGCACATTTCAGTTCAGCTTTCCACCTTTTTAACTACATTTAAACACCTGCTTGTGCTTTAAATCCTTCCAACTATTGACTTAAGCTTCATATATACTGCTTCAACAACCATATTTCAGCCCTTTTCAGCCATCTTCAGTAATCTTAAGCACATTTCAGTTCAACTTTCCACCATTTTAACTACATTTAAATAGCAATTTGTGCTTTAAATTGTTGAACTCTTCATTTCACCTTCATATATACTTCTTCAACAACCATGTTTCAGCTCTTTTCAACCATCTTCAGCAATCTTAAGCACATTTCAGTTCAACCTTTCAGACTTTCAGCACCCTTTAACTCCACTTTGAGCTTTAAATCCTTCAACTTTTCACTTCAGCTTAATAAATACTTATTCAACAAAGACATTTCAGCCTTTTTTAACCATCTTCAGCCACTTTTCAGCATTTTATTTCAATCATTCAGCATGACAGCATTCACACTTGCTGTTATGCTAATAACAGCATTTTCTAGTTGTGTGAATGCTTTTAAGCATTCACACTATAGTTTTCCTGTTTTTCTTTATTGTGTGAATGCTTTTAAGCATTCACACTATAGTTTTCCTGTTTTTCTTTATTATTATTATTCTTCCGCCGTTTTTCGGCACGCTATAACTTCAGCTAGCTTCAGCCAATTTCAACAATTTTGGTATCAAAACGTTCAGCTCGTTCAGGAGAGGGGTGCTTGTATTCAACTTTTTGATATCTGTTCAACTTTTCAAGTTATTGATCATTTATTGATTTTCTGCTCCCATTGAAATGAATGGCATTTCAGCTCTTCAGCCTTCAACTGCTTCAAAACTTCCACCTCTTTCAACTCCTACTACTTCTACATACTTTCAGCTAGAAACACCATTCAAACTTTAAACAACTCACAAGGGATTGGGCTATTAAACTTGTATTCAACTTATTGATATCTTTTAGCATTATTGATTTGTGGCAGTTTCAAAATCAATAACTTTTAGAATGTTCACTCCACTCTCTCCCACTCTAGCCCTCACTCTAACCTTTCAGCATGTTCCACTACTCCAAACAAATTCTCATAACTCCTACAACTTTCGTCGTAGAGACATAAATTATACATCAAAACGGAGGAATTTTAGTTGGCTTCGAATAGAACCAAGAATGACAGAGCTGGGATTTACAGATTTTTAGCTATGCCTCTCCAAGCGAGGAAAAGTCTACTTTTGCTCCCATAGACTTCCATTAAAATCTGGATTCTAAGAGGAAAATGCATTTCTCATGTGTTTTTAACTTGTCACCATTTAAATTCTGTTCACATTACAGTAAAATAAACCACATCCCTGCGTTCCCCAGACCCTCCTGGCGCTCACGGTGAAAAAATTATTTGGATAACTCTTATAGTTTTCTTTTAATGAACAGTTGTTCAGGAGGTGCGCAAAGTGATTGGAACAGTGCAGCTCTGCTCTCTGCTTGTCAGCTAAGTGAGGGGCCGTTGTCATGACGACTCACTGACTGCTCTCAGCTGTGAGCAGCCAGCTGACCTTTCACCTAATTCATTCAGTTTTATTGATCCAGATCATGGACTTCTCACCTGGTTTTGGCCTCCTATTGAGTCCAGGCATGTCCCTCTGTCCTCTTCTCCTGTCTCCTCCTTGTCCTTCACATTACAACAGGCCACATGTCCTCCTCTATCTCTCCTCCTCTGTCTGTCCTCTCATCATGTCCTTTGCTGCTCACTTACATGATGGACTGTGGTTCAGCTGCCAATTCAACTCTGTTTCAGCTCTTTCTGCCTTTTACAATCATTTCTTCTACATTCAACCAGTACAGCACCTTTAACATTCACTTTCAGCTTTAAATCCTTTAACTGTTGACTTCAGCTTCATGATTACTTCAGCTGGTGCTTCAGCAAGCAGACTTCAGCCATTTACAGCTATGTTTGACTATCTTAAGCACATTTCAGTTCAACTTTCCACCATTTTAACTACATTTAAACAGCAATTTGTGCTTTAAATTGTTGAACTCTTCATTTCAACTTCATATATACTGCGTCATCAACCATATCTCAGCTCTTTTCAGCCATCTTCAGCAATCTTAAGCACATTTCACTTTAACCTTTCACCCTTTCAGCACCTTTTAACTCCCCTTTGAGCTTTAAATACTTAAACTTTTCACTTCAGCTTAATAAATACTTCTTCAAAAGTCACATTTCAGCTATCTTTCACTATCTTCAGCCATCTTTTCAGCATTTCAGTACAATCATTCAGCTTTAAATACTTTAACTATTGACTTCAGCTTCATGATTACTTCAACTGAGGCTTCAACACCCAGACTTCAGCCATTTTCAGCCATGTTGAACTGTCTTCAGCACATTTAAGTTCAGCTTTCCACCTTTTTAACTACATTTAAACACCAATTTGTGCTTTATATTGTTGAACTCTTCATTTCACCTTCATATACTTCTTCAACAACCATATTTTAGCCCTTTTCAGCCATGTTGAACTATCTTAAGCACATTTCAGTTCAGCTTTCCACCTTTTTAAGTACATTTAAACACCTGCTTGTGCTTTAAATCCTTCCAACACTTGACTTAAGCTTTATATATACTGCTTCAACAACCATATTTCAGCCCTTTTCAGCCATCTTCAGCAAACTTAAGCACATTTCAGTTCAACCTTTCAGCCTTTCAGCACCTTTTAATTCCACTTTGAGCTTTAAATCCTTCAACTTTTCACTTCAGCTTAATAAATTCTTATTCAACAGACATTTCAGCCTTTTTTAACCATCTTCAGCCACTTTTCAGCATTTTATTTCAATCATTCAGCATGACAGCATTCACACTTGCTGTTATGCTAATAACAGCATTTTCTAGTTATTATTATTCTTCCGCCGTTTTTCGGCACGCTATAACTTCAGCTAGCTTCAGCCAATTTCAACAATTTTGGTATCAAAACGTTCAGCTCGTTCAGGAGAGGGGTGCTTGTATTCAACTTTTTGATATCTGTTCAACTTTTCAAGTTATTGATCATTTATTGATTTTCTGCTCCCATTGAAATGAATGGCATTTCAGCTCTTCAGCCTTCAACTGCTTCAAAACTTCCACCTCTTTCAACTCCTACTACTTCTACATACTTTCAGCTAGAAACACCATTCAAACTTTAAACAACTCACAAGGGATTGGGCTATTAAACTTGTATTCAACTTATTGATATCTTTTAGCATTATTGATTTGTGGCAGTTTCAAAATCAATAACTTTTAGAATGTTCACTCCACTCTCTCCCACTCTAGCCCTCACTCTAACCTTTCAGCATGTTCCACTACTCCAAACAAATTCTCATAACTCCTACAACTTTCGTCGTAGAGACATAAATTATACATCAAAACGGAGGAATTTTAGTTGGCTTCGAACAGAACCAAGAATGACAGAGCTGGGATTTACAGATTTTTAGCTATGCCTCTCCAAGCGAGGAAAAGTCTACTTTTGCTCCCATAGACTTCCATTAAAATCTGGATTCTAAGAGGAAAATGCATTTCTCATGTGTTTTTAACTTGTCACCATTTAAATTCTGTTCACATTACAGTAAAATAAACCACATCCCTGCGTTCCCCAGACCCTCCTGGCGCTCACGGTGAAAAAATTATTTGGATAACTCTTATAGTTTTCTTTTAATGAACAGTTGTTCAGGAGGTGCGCAAAGTGATTGGAACAGTGCAGCTCTGCTCTCTGCTTGTCAGCTAAGTGAGGGGCCGTTGTCATGACGACTCACTGACTGCTCTCAGCTGTGAGCAGCCAGCTGACCTTTCACCTAATTCATTCAGTTTTATTGATCCAGATCATGGACTTCTCACCTGGTTTTGGCCTCCTATTGAGTCCAGGCATGTCCCTCTGTCCTCTTCTCCTGTCTCCTCCTTGTCCTTCACATTACAACAGGCCACATGTCCTCCTCTATCTCTCCTCCTCTGTCTGTCCTCTCATCATGTCCTTTGCTGCTCACTTACATGATGGACTGTGGTTCAGCTGCCAATTCAACTCTGTTTCAGCTCTTTCTGCCTTTTACAATCATTTCTTCTACATTCAACCAGTACAGCACCTTTAACATTCACTTTCAGCTTTAAATCCTTTAACTGTTGACTTCAGCTTCATGATTACTTCAGCTGGTGCTTCAGCAAGCAGACTTCAGCCATTTACAGCTATGTTTGACTATCTTAAGCACATTTCAGTTCAACTTTCCACCATTTTAACTACATTTAAACAGCAATTTGTGCTTTAAATTGTTGAACTCTTCATTTCAACTTCATATATACTGCGTCATCAACCATATCTCAGCTCTTTTCAGCCATCTTCAGCAATCTTAAGCACATTTCACTTTAACCTTTCACCCTTTCAGCACCTTTTAACTCCCCTTTGAGCTTTAAATACTTAAACTTTTCACTTCAGCTTAATAAATACTTCTTCAAAAGTCACATTTCAGCTATCTTTCACTATCTTCAGCCATCTTTTCAGCATTTCAGTACAATCATTCAGCTTTAAATACTTTAACTATTGACTTCAGCTTCATGATTACTTCAACTGAGGCTTCAACACCCAGACTTCAGCCATTTTCAGCCATGTTGAACTGTCTTCAGCACATTTAAGTTCAGCTTTCCACCTTTTTAACTACATTTAAACACCAATTTGTGCTTTATATTGTTGAACTCTTCATTTCACCTTCATATACTTCTTCAACAACCATATTTTAGCCCTTTTCAGCCATGTTGAACTATCTTAAGCACATTTCAGTTCAGCTTTCCACCTTTTTAAGTACATTTAAACACCTGCTTGTGCTTTAAATCCTTCCAACACTTGACTTAAGCTTTATATATACTGCTTCAACAACCATATTTCAGCCCTTTTCAGCCATCTTCAGCAAACTTAAGCACATTTCAGTTCAACCTTTCAGCCTTTCAGCACCTTTTAATTCCACTTTGAGCTTTAAATCCTTCAACTTTTCACTTCAGCTTAATAAATTCTTATTCAACAGACATTTCAGCCTTTTTTAACCATCTTCAGCCACTTTTCAGCATTTTATTTCAATCATTCAGCATGACAGCATTCACACTTGCTGTTATGCTAATAACAGCATTTTCTAGTTGTGTGAATGCTTTTAAGCATTCACACTATAGTTTTCCTGTTTTTATTTATTATTCTTATTATTCTTCCGCCGTTTTTCGTCACGCTATAACTTCAGCTAGCTTCAGCCTATTTCAACAATTTTGGTATCAAAACGTTCAGCTCGTTCAGGAGATTCCTGCTTGTATTCAACTTTTTGATATCTGTTCAACTTTTCAAGTTATTGATCATTTATTGATTTTTTGCTCCCATTGAAATGAATGGCATTTCAGCTCTTCAGCCTTCAACTGCTTCAAAACTTCCACCTCTTTCAACTCCTACTACTTCTACATACTTTCAGCTAGAAACACCATTCAAACTTTAAACAACTCACAAGGGATTGGGCTATTAAACTTGTATTCAACTTTTTGATATCTTTCAGCGTTATTGATTTATGGCAGTTTAAAAATCAATAACTTTTAGAATGTTCACTCCACTCTCTCCCACTCTAGGTCTCACTCTAACCTTTCAGCCTGTTCCACTACTCCAAACAAATTCTCATAACTCCTACAACTTTCGTCGTAGAGACATAAATTATACATCAAAACGGAGGAATTTTAGTTGGCTTCGAAGAGAACCAAGAATGACAGAGCTGGGATTTACAGATCTCGAGCTATGCCTCTCCAAGCGAGGAAAAGTCTACTTTTGCTCCCATAGACTTCCATTCAAATCTGGATTCTAAGAGGAAAATGCATTTCTCATGTGTTTTTAACTTGTCACCATTTAAATTCTGTTCACATTACAGTAAAATAAACCACATCCCTGCGTTCCCCAGACCCTCCTGGCGCTCACGGTGAAAAAATTATTTGGATAACTTTCATAGTTTTCTTTTAATGAAGAGTTGTTCGGGAGGTGCGCAAAGTGATTGGAACAGTGCAGTTCTGCTCTCTGCTTGTCAGTTAAGTGAGGGGCTGTTGTCATGACGACTCACTGACTGCTCTCAGCTGTGAGCAGCCAGCTGACCTTTGACCTAATTCATTCAGCTTTATTGATCCAGATCATGGACTTCTCACCTGGTTTTGGCCTCCTATTCAGTCCAGGCATGTCCCTCTGTCCTCTTCTCCTGTCTCTTCCTTGGCCTTCTCATTACAACAGGCCACATGTCCTCCTCCATCTCTCCTCTGTCTGTCCTCTCATCATGTCCTTTGCTGCTCACTTACATGATGGACTGTGTTTCAGCTGCCAATTCAACTCTGGTTCAGCTCTTTCTGCCTTTTACAATGATTTATTCTACATTAAACCAGTTCAGCATCTTTAACATTCACTTTCAGCTTTAAATCCTTTAACTATTGACTTCAGCTACATGATTACTTCAGCTGGTGCTTCAGCAAGGAGACTTCAGCCATTTCAGCCATGTTGAACTATCTTAAGCACATTTCAGTTCAACTTTCCACCATTTTAACTACATTTAAACACCTGCTTGTGCTTTAAATCCTTCCAACTACTGACTTCAGCTTCATATATACTTCTTCAACAACCATAATTCAGCCCTTTTCAGCCATCTTCAGCGATCTTCAGCACATTTCAGTTCAGCTTTCCACCATTTTAACTACATTTAAACACCTGCTTGTGCTTTAAATCCTTCCAACTATTGACTTAAGCTTCATATATACCTCTTCAACAACCATAATTCAGCCCTTTTCAGCCATGTTCAACTGTCTTAGGCACATTTCAGTTCAGCTTTCCACCTTTTTAACCACATTTAAACACCTGCTTGTGCTTTAAATCCTTCCAACTATTGACTTAAGCTTCATATATACTGCTTCAACAACCATAATTCAGCCCTTTTCAGCCATGTTGAACTATCTTAAGCACATTTCAGTTCAGCTTTCCACCTTTTTAAGTACATTTAAACACCTGCTTGTGCTTTAAATCCTTCCAACTATTGACTTCAGCTTCATATATACTGCTTCAACAACCATAATTCAGCCCTTTTCAGCCATGTTGAACTATCTTAAGCACATTTCAGTTCAGCTTTCCACCTTTTTAAGTACATTTAAACACCTGCTTGTGCTTTAAATCCTTCCAACACTTGACTTAAGCTTTATATATACTGCTTCAACAACCATATTTCAGCCCTTTTCAGCCATCTTCAGCAAACTTAAGCACATTTCAGTTCAACCTTTCAGCCTTTCAGCACCTTTTAATTCCACTTTGAGCTTTAAATCCTTCAACTTTTCACTTCAGCTTAATAAATTCTTATTCAACAGACATTTCAGCCTTTTTTAACCATCTTCAGCCACTTTTCAGCATTTTATTTCAATCATTCAGCATGACAGCATTCACACATGCTGTTATGCAATAACAGCTTTTTCTAGTTGTGTGAATGCTTTTAAGCATTCACACTATAGTTTTCCTGTTTTTATTATTATTTTCTATTATTATTATTCTTCCGCCGTTTTTTCGTCGTTCAACATCTTGAGCTAGCTTCAGCCGATTTCAACAATTTTGGTATCAAAACGTTCAGCTCGTTCAGGAGATTCCTGCTTCTATTCAACTTTTTGATATCTGTTCAACTTTTCAAGTTATTGATCATTTATTGATCTTCAGCTCCCATTGAAATCAATAGGATTTCAGCTCTTCAGCCTTCAACTCCTTCAAAACTTTCACCTCTTTCAGCTCTTAGAACTTCAGCATACTTTCAGCTAGAAACACCATTCAAACTTTAAACAACTCACAAGGGATTGGGCTATTAAACTTCTATTCAACTTTTTGATATCTTTTAGCGTTATTGATTTATGGCAGTTTAAAAATCAATAACTTTTAGAATGTTCACTCCACTCTCTCCCACTCTAGCCCTCACTCTAACCTTTCAGCCTGTTCCACTACTCCAAACAAATTCTCATAACTCCTACAACTTTCGTCGTAGAGACATAAATTATACATCAAAACGGAGGAATTTAAGTTGGCTTCGAAGAGAACCAAGAATGACAGAGCTGGGATTTACAGATCTCGAGCTATGCCTCTCTAAGCGAGGAAAAGTCTACTTTTGCTCCCATAGACTTCCATTCAAATCTGGATTCTAAGAGGAAAATGCATTTCTCATGTGTTTTTAACTTGTCACCATTTAAATTCTGTTCACATTACAGTAAAATAAACCACATCGCTGCGTTCCCCAGACCCTCCTGGCACTCACGGTGAAAAAATTATTTGGATAACTCTTAGAGTTTTCTTTTAATGAACAGTTGTTCGGGAGGTGCACAAAGTGATTGGAACAGTGCAGTTCTGCTCTCTGCTTGTCAGTTAAGTGAGGGGCCGTCGTCATGACAACTCACTGACTGCTCTCAGCTGTGAGCAGCACGCTGACCTTTGACCTAATTCATTCAGCTTTATTGATCCAGATCATGGACTTCTCACCTGGTTTTGGCCTCCTATTCAGTCCAGGCATGTCCCTCTGTCCTCTTCTCCTGTCTCTTCCTTGTCCTTCTCATTACAACAGGCCACATGTCCTCCTCTATCTCTCCTCTGTCTGTCCTCTCATCATGTCCTTTGCTGCTCACTTACATGATGGACTGTGTTTCAGCTGCCAATTCAACTCTGGTTCAGCTCTTTCTGCCTTTTACAATGATTTATTCTACATTAAACCAGTTCAGCATCTTTAACATTCACTTTCAGCTTTAAATCCTTTAACTGTTGACTTCAGCTACATGATTACTTCAGCTGGTGCTTCAGCAAGGAGACTTCAGCCATTTCAGCCATGTTGAACTATCTTAAGCACATTTCAGTTAAACTTTCCACCATTTTAACTACATTTAAACACCTGCTTGTGCTTTAAATCCTTCCAACTACTGACTTCAGCTTCATATATACTTCTTCAACAACCATAATTCAGCCCTTTTCAGCCATCTTCAGCGATCTTAAGCACATTTCAGTTCAGCTTTCCACCATTTTAACTACATTTAAACACCTGCTTGTGCTTTAAATCCTTCCAACTATTGACTTAAGCTTCATATATACCTCTTCAACAACCATAATTCAGCCCTTTTCAGCCATGTTCAACTGTCTTAGGCACATTTCAGTTCAGCTTTCCACCTTTTTAACTACATTTAAACACCTGCTTGTGCTTTAGATCCTTCCAACTATTGACTTAAGCTTCATATATACCTCTTCAACAACCATAATTCAGCCCTTTTCAGCCATCTTCAGCAATCATTTCACTTCAACCTTTCACCCTTTCAGCACCTTTTAACTCCAGTTTGAGCTTTAAATCCTTCAACTTTTCACTTCAGCTTAATAAATATTTCTTCAACAAAGACATTTCAGCCTTTTTTAACCATCTTCAGCCATTTTTCAGCATTTTATTTCAATCATTCAGCATGACAGCATTCACACATGCTGTTATGCAATAACAGCTTTTTCTAGTTGTGTGAATGCTTTCAAGCATTCACACTATAGTTTTCCTGTTTTTCTTTATTATTATTATTCTTCCGCCGTTTTTCGGCACGCTATAACTTCAGCTAGCTTCAGCCAATTTCAACAATTTTGGTATCAAAACGTTCAGCTCGTTCAGGAGAGGGGTGCTTGTATTCAACTTTTTGATATCTGTTCAACTTTTCAAGTTATTGATCATTTATTGATTTTCTGCTCCCATTGAAATGAATGGCATTTCAGCTCTTCAGCCTTCAACTGCTTCAAAACTTCCACCTCTTTCAACTCCTACTACTTCTACATACTTTCAGCTAGAAACACCATTCAAACTTTAAACAACTCACAAGGGATTGGGCTATTAAACTTGTATTCAACTTATTGATATCTTTTAGCATTATTGATTTGTGGCAGTTTCAAAATCAATAACTTTTAGAATGTTCACTCCACTCTCTCCCACTCTAGCCCTCACTCTAACCTTTCAGCATGTTCCACTACTCCAAACAAATTCTCATAACTCCTACAACTTTCGTCGTAGAGACATAAATTATACATCAAAACGGAGGAATTTTAGTTGGCTTCGAACAGAACCAAGAATGACAGAGCTGGGATTTACAGATTTTTAGCTATGCCTCTCCAAGCGAGGAAAAGTCTACTTTTGCTCCCATAGACTTCCATTAAAATCTGGATTCTAAGAGGAAAATGCATTTCTCATGTGTTTTTAACTTGTCACCATTTAAATTCTGTTCACATTACAGTAAAATAAACCACATCCCTGCGTTCCCCAGACCCTCCTGGCGCTCACGGTGAAAAAATTATTTGGATAACTCTTATAGTTTTCTTTTAATGAACAGTTGTTCAGGAGGTGCGCAAAGTGATTGGAACAGTGCAGCTCTGCTCTCTGCTTGTCAGCTAAGTGAGGGGCCGTTGTCATGACGACTCACTGACTGCTCTCAGCTGTGAGCAGCCAGCTGACCTTTCACCTAATTCATTCAGTTTTATTGATCCAGATCATGGACTTCTCACCTGGTTTTGGCCTCCTATTGAGTCCAGGCATGTCCCTCTGTCCTCTTCTCCTGTCTCCTCCTTGTCCTTCACATTACAACAGGCCACATGTCCTCCTCTATCTCTCCTCCTCTGTCTGTCCTCTCATCATGTCCTTTGCTGCTCACTTACATGATGGACTGTGGTTCAGCTGCCAATTCAACTCTGTTTCAGCTCTTTCTGCCTTTTACAATCATTTCTTCTACATTCAACCAGTACAGCACCTTTAACATTCACTTTCAGCTTTAAATCCTTTAACTGTTGACTTCAGCTTCATGATTACTTCAGCTGGTGCTTCAGCAAGCAGACTTCAGCCATTTACAGCTATGTTTGACTATCTTAAGCACATTTCAGTTCAACTTTCCACCATTTTAACTACATTTAAACAGCAATTTGTGCTTTAAATTGTTGAACTCTTCATTTCAACTTCATATATACTGCGTCATCAACCATATCTCAGCTCTTTTCAGCCATCTTCAGCAATCTTAAGCACATTTCACTTTAACCTTTCACCCTTTCAGCACCTTTTAACTCCCCTTTGAGCTTTAAATACTTAAACTTTTCACTTCAGCTTAATAAATACTTCTTCAAAAGTCACATTTCAGCTATCTTTCACTATCTTCAGCCATCTTTTCAGCATTTCAGTACAATCATTCAGCTTTAAATACTTTAACTATTGACTTCAGCTTCATGATTACTTCAACTGAGGCTTCAACACCCAGACTTCAGCCATTTTCAGCCATGTTGAACTGTCTTCAGCACATTTAAGTTCAGCTTTCCACCTTTTTAACTACATTTAAACACCAATTTGTGCTTTATATTGTTGAACTCTTCATTTCACCTTCATATACTTCTTCAACAACCATATTTTAGCCCTTTTCAGCCATGTTGAACTATCTTAAGCACATTTCAGTTCAGCTTTCCACCTTTTTAAGTACATTTAAACACCTGCTTGTGCTTTAAATCCTTCCAACACTTGACTTAAGCTTTATATATACTGCTTCAACAACCATATTTCAGCCCTTTTCAGCCATCTTCAGCAAACTTAAGCACATTTCAGTTCAACCTTTCAGCCTTTCAGCACCTTTTAATTCCACTTTGAGCTTTAAATCCTTCAACTTTTCACTTCAGCTTAATAAATTCTTATTCAACAGACATTTCAGCCTTTTTTAACCATCTTCAGCCACTTTTCAGCATTTTATTTCAATCATTCAGCATGACAGCATTCACACTTGCTGTTATGCTAATAACAGCATTTTCTAGTGATAGAATTGTTTTTCCCTCTTCTCTGGGGTGTGAACATCGGTCGTCCGCCTACTCCTCTCGCAGCGTTCGGGCCACAGACTCCGTTCATACATCAAATCGATCGGCTCGGCCTGTAGATGTCTGCTATGACTCCTGTTGTCTGTATCTATTAAACTTTTTAAGATATCGAGGGTTGTTCGACCCACCATTTTTCCATAGGAATGAATGGGGAATCTTGGCAGAGCCTCCAAAAACATGGTCTCCTTTGAAACCTTTCTTCTCCTGCATACTTTGGGCTAGAGACTCCATTCAAAGTTTAAATCGATCACAAGGGACTGGGCTATAAATCTTCTATTCAGAATTTTGATATCTTTTATGGTTTATGAGATATGCCAGGTTAAAAATCACTAAAACTTGGATATCTGTTTCACACTCTGATTTTTCAGCTTTTTTCACTCCTCAAACAAACTCTCATAACTCCTACACCGTTTATCGTACAGACACAAATTATATATCAAAACGGAGGAAATCTTCTTGGCTACAAATGAACCCTGGATGATAATGGAGCTGGGAGCTACGGATTTTGAGCTACGCTGCTCTAAAGTCTACCTACGCCCTCCATTGAACTCCATTCTAAAGGCCTTCTGGACTCTGGGCCCAAAGTGCATTTCTCCTGTGTTTTCAACCCATCACCATTTAAATTCTGTTCGCATTACAGTAAAATAAATTACATCCCTGCGTTCCCCAGACCCTCCTGGCGCTCACGGTGAAAAAATTATCTGGATAACTCTTATAGTTTTCTTTTAATGAACAGTTGTTCGGGAGGTGCGCAGAGTGATGAGAACAGTGCAGCTCTGGTCTCTTCTCTGTGTGCCTATCAGCTGAGGTGGGGGCCGTCGTCATGACAACTCACTGACTGCTCTCAGCTGTTAGGAGCCAGCTGACCTTTGCCCTAATCCATTCAGTTTTATTGATCCAGATCATGGACTTCTCACCTGGTTTTGGCCTCCTATTGAGTCCAGGCATGTCCCTCTGTCCTCTTCTCCTGTCTCCTCCTTGTCCATCTCATTACAACAGGCCACATGTCCTCCCCTATCTCTCCTCCTCTGTCTGTCCTCTCATCATGTCTTTTGCTGCTCACTTACATGATGGACTGTGTTTAAGCTGCCAATTCACCTCTTTTTCAGCTCTTTCTGCCTTTTACAATCATTACTTCTACATTCAACCAGTTCAGCACCTTTAATATTCACTTTCAGCTGTAAATCCTTTAACTATTTACTTCAGCTTCATGATTACTGCAGCTGGTGCTTAAGGAAGCAGACTTCGGCCATTTTCAGCCATGTTGAACTGTCTTAAGCACATTTAAGTTAAACTTTCCACCATTTTAACTACATTTAAACACCAGTTTGAGCTTTAAATCCTTCCAACTACTGACTTAAGCTTCATATATACTTCTTCAACAACCATATTTCAGCCATCTTCAGCGATCTTAAGCACATTTCAGTTCAGCTTTCCACCTTTTTAACTACATTTAAACACCTGCTTGTGCTTTAAATCCTTCCAACTATTGACTTAAGCTTCATATATACTGCTTCAACAACCATATTTCAGCCCTTTTCAGCCATCTTCAGTAATCTTAAGCACATTTCAGTTCAACTTTCCACCATTTTAACTACATTTAAACAGCAATTTGTGCTTTAAATTGTTGAACTCTTCATTTCACCTTCATATATACTTCTTCAACAACCATGTTTCAGCTCTTTTCAACCATCTTCAGCAATCTTAAGCACATTTCAGTTCAACCTTTCAGACTTTCAGCACCCTTTAACTCCACTTTGAGCTTTAAATCCTTCAACTTTTCACTTCAGCTTAATAAATACTTATTCAACAAAGACATTTCAGCCTTTTTTAACCATCTTCAGCCACTTTTCAGCATTTTATTTCAATCATTCAGCATGACAGCATTCACACTTGCTGTTATGCAATAACAGCTTTTTCTAGTTGTGTGAATGCTTTCAAGCATTCACACTATAGTTTTCCTGTTTTTATTTATTATTCTTATTATTCTTCCGCCGTTTTTCGGCACGTTATAACTTGAGCTAGCTTCAGCCGATTTCAACAATTTTGGTATCAAAACGTTCAGCTCGTTGAGGAGAGGGGTGCTTCTATTCAAATTTTTGATATATGTTCAACTTTTTAAGTTATTGATCATTTATTGATTTTCAGCTCCCATTGAAATGAATGGCATTTCAGCTCTTCAGCCTTCAACTGCTTCAAAACTTTCACCTCTTTCAGCTCTTATAACTTCAGCATACTTTCAGCTAGAAACACCATTCAAACTTTAAACAACTCACAAGGGATTGGGCTATTAAACTTCTATTCAACTTTTTGATATCTTTTACCGTTATTGATTTATGGCAGTTTAAAAATCAATAACTTTTAGAATGTTCACTCCACTATCTCCCACTCTAGCTCTCACTCTAACCTTTCAGCCTGTTCCACTACTCCAAACAAATTCTCATAACTCCTACAACTTTCGTCGTAGAGACATAAATTATACATCAAAATGGAGGAATTTTAGTTGGCTTCGAAGAGAACCAAGAATGACAGAGCTGGGATGTACAGATCTCGAGCTATGCCTCTCCAAGCGAGGAAAAGTCTACTTTTGCTCCCATAGACTTCCATTCAAATCTGGATTCTAAGAGGAAAATGCATTTCTCATGTGTTTTTAACTTGTCACCATTTAAATTCTGTTCACATTACAGTAAAATAAACCACATCCCTGCGTTCCCCAGACCCTCCTGGCACTCACGGTGAAAAAATTATTTGGATAACTCTTAGAGTTTTCTTTTAATGAACAGTTGTTCGGGAGGTGCACAAAGTGATTGGAACAGTGCAGCTCTGCTCTCTGCTTGTCAGTTAAGTGAGGGGCCGTCGTCATGACAACTCACTGACTGCTCTCAGCTGTGAACAGCACGCTAACCTTTGACCTAATTCATTCAGCTTTATTGATCCAGATCATGGACTTCTCACCTGGTTTTGGCCTCCTATTCAGTCCAGGCATGTCCCTCTGTCCTCTTCTCCTGTCTCTTCCTTGTCCTTCTCATTACAACAGGCCACATGTCCTCCTCTATCTCTCCTCCTCTGTCTGTCCTCTCATCATGTCCTTTGCTGCTCAGTTACATGATGGACTGTGTTTCAGCTGCCAATTCAACTCTGGTTCAGCTCTTTCTGCCTTTTACAATGATTTATTCTACATTAAACCAGTTCAGCATCTTTAACATTCACTTTCAGCTTTAAATCCTTTAACTATTGACTTCAGCTACATGATTACTTCAGCTGGTGCTTCAGCAAGGAGACTTCAGCCATTTCAGCCATGTTGAACTATCTTAAGCACATTTCAGTTCAACTTTCCACCATTTAAACTACATTTAAACACCAGTTTGAGCTTTAATTCCTTCCAACTATTGACTTAAGCTTCATATACACTTCTTCAACAACCATATTTCAGCCCTTTTCAGCCATCTTCAGCAATCTTAAGCACATTTCAGGTCAACCTTTCAACCTTTCAGCCTTTCAGCACCTTTTCACTCCACTTTGAGCTTTAGGTCCTTCAACTTTTCACTTCAGCTTAATAAATCCTTCTTCAACAAAGACATTTCAGCCTTTTTCAACCATCTTCAGCCACTTTTCAGCATTTTATTCCAATCATTCAGCATGACAGCATTCACACATGCTGTTATGCTAATAACAGCTGTTTCTAGTGATAGAATTGTTTTTCCCTCTTCTCTGGGGTGTGAACATCGGTCGTCCGCCTACTCCTCTCGCAGCGTTCGGCCCACAGACTCCGTTCATACATCAAATCGATCGGCTCGGCCTGTAGATGTCTGCTATGACTCCTGTTGTCTGTATCTATTAAACTTTTTAAGATATCGAGGGTTGTTCGACCCACCATTTTTCCATAGGAATGAATGGGGAATCTTGGCAGAGCCTCCAAAAACATGGTCTCCTTTGAAACCTTTCTTCTCCTGCATACTTTGGGCTAGAGACTCCATTCAAAGTTTAAATCGATCACAAGGGACTGGGCTATAAATCTTCTATTCAGAATTTTGATATCTTTTATGGTTTATGAGATATGCCAGGTTAAAAATCACTAAAACTTGGATATCTGTTTCACACTCTGATTTTTCTGCTTTTTTCACTCCTCAAACAAACTCTCATAACTCCTACACCGTTTATCGTACAGACACAAATTATATATCAAAACGGAGGAAATCTTCTTGGCTACAAATGAACCCTGGATGATAATGGAGCTGGGAGCTACGGATTTGGAGCTACGCTGCTCTAAAGTCTACCTACGCCCTCCATTGAACTCCATTCTAAAGGCCTTCTGGACTCTGGGCCCAAAGTGCATTTCTCCTGTGTTTTCAACCCGCCACCATTTAAATTCTGTTCGCATTACAGTAAAATAAATTACATCCCTGCGTTCCCCAGACCCTCCTGGCGCTCACGGTGAAAAAATTATCTGGATAACTCTTATAGTTTTCTTTTAATGAACAGTTGTTCGGGAGGTGCGCAGAGTGATGAGAACAGTGCAGCTCTGGTCTCTTCTCTGTGTGCCTATCAGCTGAGGTGGGGGCCGTCGTCATGACAACTCACTGACTGCTCTCAGCTGTTAGGAGCCAGCTGACCTTTGCCCTAATCCATTCAGTTTTATTGATCCAGATCATGGACTTCTCACCTGGTTTTGGCCTCCTATTGAGTCCAGGCATGTCCCTCTGTCCTCTTCTCCTGTCTCCTCCTTGTCCATCTCATTACAACAGGCCACATGTCCTCCTCTATCTCTCCTCCTCTGTCTGTCCTCTCATCATGTCTTTTGCTGCTCATTTACATGATGGACTGTGTTTAAGCTGCCAATTCACCTCTTTTTCAGCTCTTTCTGCCTTTTACAATCATTACTTCTACATTCAACCAGTTCAGCACCTTTAATATTCACTTTCAGCTGTAAATCCTTTAACTATTTACTTCAGCTTCATGATTACTGCAGCTGGTGCTTAAGGAAGCAGACTTCGGCCATTTTCAGCCATGTTGAACTATCTTAAGCACATTTAAGTTAAACTTTCCACCATTTTAACTACATTTAAACACCAGTTTGAGCTTTAAATCCTTCCAACTACTGACTTAAGCTTCATATATACTTCTTCAACAACCATATTTCAGCCCTTTTCAGCCATCTTCAGTAATCTTAAGCACATTTCAGTTAGATTTTCCACCATTTTAACTACATTTAAACACCAGTTTGAGCTTTAAATCCTTCCAACTACTGACTTAAGCTTCATATATACTTCTTCAACAACCATATTTCAGCCATCTTCAGCGATCTTAAGCACATTTCAGTTCAGCTTTCCACCTTTTTAACTACATTTAAACACCTGCTTGTGCTTTAAATCCTTCCAACTATTGACTTAAGCTTCATATATACTTCTTCAACAACCATATTTCAGCCCTTTTCAGCCATCTTCAGCGATCTTAAGCACATTTCAGTTCAGCTTTCCACCTTTTTAACTACATTTAAACACCTGCTTGTGCTTTAAATCCTTCCAACTATTGACTTAAGCTTCATATATACTTCTTCAACAACCATATTTCAGCCATCTTCAGCGATCTTAAGCACATTTCAGTTCAGCTTTCCACCTTTTTAACTACATTTCAACACCTGCTTGTGCTTTAAATCCTTCCAACTATTGACTTAAGCTTCATATATACTGCTTCAACAACCATATTTCAGCCCTTTTCAGCCATCTTCAGTAATCTTAAGCACATTTCAGTTCAACTTTCCACCATTTTAACTACATTTAAACAGCAATTTGTGCTTTAAATTGTTGAACTCTTCATTTCACCTTCATATATACTTCTTCAACAACCATGTTTCAGCTCTTTTCAACCATCTTCAGCAATCTTAAGCACATTTCAGTTCAACCTTTCACCCTTTCAGCACCTTTTAACTCCACTTTGAGCTTTAAATCCTTCAACTTTTCACTTCAGCTTAATAAATACTTATTCAACAAAGACATTTCAGCCTTTTTTAACCATCTTCAGCCACTTTTCAGCATTTTATTTCAATCATTCAGCATGACAGCATTCACACTTGCTGTTATGCAATAACAGCTTTTTCTAGTTGACAT
>NW_024580631.1:0-20000 GCF_017639745.1 Melanotaenia boesemani
GCTCCATCTGCCGCGTGGAATGGGGGGGGGCTAGCATCTTCCGGTTCCTGAATATATAGCGATTATTTTCAAAAAAAGGATGGGTCAAACCGTAAAATGAGGTCAGACCGTAGGTCCGAGCGGGACGGGACCCCCACCGTTGGACTCGGGGCGGGCGCCCGCTTCTTCTGACACCCCACTCGGGGGGGTGGGGCCAGGGGTCGTTTATGAAAAATCGCCAAAACAGTCGCCCCGAGGGGGCGGGTGGGCGGGGGGGCGGTGGCAGTAATGGGGGGCGTTGTCGGGGGGGGCGGGCGGGTTCGGGTTAGGGTTAGGGGTTGTTAGGGTTAGGGGGTTAGGGTTAGGGTTAGGGTTAGGGTTAGGGTTAGGGTTAGGGTTAGGGTTAGGGTTAGGGTTAGGGTTAGGGTTAGGGTTAGGGTTAGGGTTAGGGTTAGGGTTAGGGTTAGGGGTTAGGGTTAGGGTTAGGGTTAGGGTTAGGTTAGGGGGTAATAGCCACTTGAGGATGGGTCAATTCGCCGATAACTCGAAAACGAAAGGAGATAGAGCCGATCTGATGGGTCGGGGGGGAGGGTTTAGGGGGGTGCCGCTCCATCTGCCGGTGGAATGGGGGGGCTAGCTCTTACGGTTTCCGAGATATAGCGATTTTTCAAAAAAAGGATGGGTCAAAACGTAAAATGAGGTCAGACCGTAGGTCCGAGCGGGACGGGACCCCCACCGTTGGACTCGGGGCGGGCGCCCGCTTCTTCTGACACCCCACTCGGGGGGGTGGGGCCAGGGGTCGTTTATGAAAAATCGCCAAACAGTCGCCGGGGGGCGGGTGGGCGGGGGGGCGGGGCAGTAATGGGGGGGGCGTGTCGGGGGCGGGGCGGCGAGTTGATAGACACCCCACTCGGGGGGGGTGGGACCAACTTTTGTCCCGGAAGTGGGCGTGGCCCCGGGGGGCGGGGCTTATTCGAAAGGGGGCGGGGCGGCCTTGTTGGGGGCGGGGTCAGTTGGGAGGTTGGGGGCGGTCCGGGCCAGAGGTAAGTGGGAGTGGCCAGAGGGTGAGTGGGAGTGGCCTATATGTAAGTGGGAGTGGCCTAAAGGTAAGTGGGAGTGGCCAGAAGGTAAGTGGGAGTGGTTTGCGCCCGGGGGCGGGGCCTCGCCCCGGAGGGGCGGGGCTTCGCCCCGCAAGGGCGTGGCCAGGCGGGAGGGGCGTGTCATATTGTGGGAGTGGCCTAAAGGTAAGTGGGAGTGTCCAGAAGGTAAGTGGGAGTGGCCTATAAGTAAGTGGGAGTGGCCTATAAGTAAGTGGGAGTGGCCAAAACAGAAGTGGGAGTGGCCTATAAGTAAGTGGGAGTGGTTAGGATTAGTACAAAGTGCCAGGGCAGGGCCTATTAGTAAGTGGGAGTGGCCTATAAGTAAGTGGGAGTGGCCTATAAGTCAGTGGGAGTGTCCAAAAGGTAAGTGGGAGTGGTGTAAAGGTAAGTGGGAGTGTCCAAAAGGTAAGTGGGAGTGTCCAGAAGGTAAGTGGGAGTGACCTAAAGGTAAGTGGGAGTGGCCTGAAGGTAAGTGGGAGTGGCCTGAAGGTAAGTGGGAGTGGTCTAAAGGTAAGTGGGAGTGTCCAGAAGGTAAGTGGGAGTGGCCAGACGGTAAGTGGGAGTGTCCAAAAGGTAAGTGGGAGTGTCCTATAAGTAAGTGGGAGTGTCCAGAAGGTAAGTGGGAGTGGTCTAAAGGTAAGTGGGAGTGTCCAAAAGGTAAGTGGGAGTGGTCTAAAGGTAAGTGGGAGTGGCCTATATGTAAGTGGGAGTGGCCTAAAGGTAAGTGGGAGTGTCCAAAAGGTAAGTGGGAGTGTCCAGAAGGTAAGTGGGAGTGTCCAAAAGGTAAGTGGGAGTGTCCAAAACATAAGTGGGAGTGGTCTAAAGGTAAGTGGGAGTGGTCTAAAGGTAAGTGGGAGTGTCCAAAAGGTAAGTGGGAGTGGTCTAAAGGTAAGTGGGAGTGTCCAGAAGGTAAGTGGGAGTGGCCTAAAGGTAAGTGGGAGTGTCCAAAAGGTAAGTGGGAGTGTCCAGAAGGTAAGTGGGAGTGTCCAAAAGGTAAGTGGGAGTGGTCAAAAACATAAGTGGGAGTGTCCAAAAGGTAAGTGGGAGTGGCCAAAACAGAAGTGGGAGTGGCCTATAAGTAAGTGGGAGTGTCCAAAAGGTAAGTGGGAGTGGCCTAAAGGTAAGTGGGAGTGGTCTAAAGGTAAGTGGGAGTGGCCTATATGTAAGTGGGAGTGTCCAAAACATAAGTTGGAGTGTCCAAAACATAAGTGGGAGTGGCCTATATGAAAGTGGGAGTGTCCAGAAGGTAAGTGGGAGTGGCTTGAACGTAAGTAGGAGTGTTTAGAAGGTAAGTGGGAGTGTCCAAAAGGTAAGTGGGAGTGTCCAAAACATAAGTAGGAGTGGCCTATATGTAAGTGGGAGTGGCCTATATGTAAGTGGGAGTGGCCTATAAGTAAGTGGGAGTGTCTTATAAGTAAGTGGGAGTGGCCAAAACATAAGTGGGAGTGTCCAGAAGGTAAGTGGGAGTGTCCAAAACATAAGTTGGAGTGGCCTATATGTAAGTGGGAGTGGCCTATAAGTAAGTGGGAGTGGCCTATAAGTAAGTGGGAGTGGCCTATAAGTAAGTGGGAGTGTCCAAAACATAAGTGGGAGTGGCCTATAAGTAAGTGGGAGTGTCCAGAAGGTAAGTGGGAGTGGCCTAAAGGTAAGTGGGAGTGTCCAAAAGGTAAGTGGGAGTGTCCAGAAGGTAAGTTGGAGTGACCTAAAGGTAAGTGGGAGTGGCCTATAAGTAAGTGGGAGTGGCCAAAACGTAAGTGGGAGTGGCCTATAAGTAAGTCGGAGTGGTTAGGATTAGTACAAAGTGCCAGGGCAGGGCCTATTAGTCAGTGGGAGTGGCCTATAAGTAAGTGGGAGTGGCCTATAAGTCAGTGGGAGTGTCCAAACGGTAAGTGGGAGTGGCCTATAAGTAAGTGGGAGTGTCCAAAAGGTAAGTGGGAGTGGTCTAAAGGTAAGTGGGAGTGTCCAGAAGGTAAGTGGGAGTGTCCAAAACATAAGTGGGAGTGTCCAAAACATAAGTGGGAGTGGCCTATATGTAAGTGGGATTGTCTTATAAGTAAGTGGGAGTGGCCTAAAGGTAAGTGGGAGTGTCCAAAAGGTAAGTGGGAGTGGCCTATAAGTAAGTGGGAGTGTCCAAAAGGTAAGTGGGAGTGGCCTATAAGTAAGTGGGAGTGGCCTATAAGTAAGTGGGAGTGTCTAAAACAAAAGTGGGAGTGTCCTATAAGTAAGTGGGAGTGTCTAGAATGTAAGTGGGAGTGTCCTATAAGTAAGTGGGAGTGTCCTATAAGTAAGTGGGAGTGTCCAAAACAAAAGTGGGAGTGGCCTAAAAGTAAGTGGGAGTGGTTAGGATTAGTACAAAGTGCCAGGGCAGGGCCTATAAGTAAGTGGGAGTGTCCAAAACCTAAGTGGGAGTGGCCTATAAGTGTGTGGGAGTGGCCTATTTGAGTGTGGGAGTGGCCTATGACTGTGTGGGAGTGGCTAAAACACATGTGGGAGTGGCCTATAAGGGTTAGGGTTAGGGGTTAGGGTTAGGGTTAGGGGTTAGGGTTAGGGTTAGGGGTTAGGGTTAGGGTTAGGGTTAGGGTTAGGGTTAGGTTAGGGGGTAATAGCCACTTGAGGATGGGTCAATTCGCCGATAACTCGAAAACGAAAGGAGATAGAGCCGATCTGATGGGTCGGGGGGGAGGGTTAGGGGTTAGGGTTAGGGTTAGGGTTAGGGGGGGGTTAGGGTTAGGGGTTAGGGTTAGGGTTAGGGTTAGGGTTAGGGTTAGGGTTAGGGTTAGGGTTAGGGGTTAGGGTTAGGGGGTTAGGGTTAGGGTTAGGGTTAGGGTTAGGGTTAGGGTTAGGGTTAGGTTAGGGGGTAATAGCCACTTGAGGATGGGTCAATTCGCCGATAACTCGAAAACGAAAGGAGATAGAGCCGATCTGATGGGTCGGGGGGGAGGGTTTAGGGGGGTGCCGCTCCATCTGCCGGTGGAATGGGGGGGCTAGCTCTTACGGTTTCCGAGATATAGCGATTTTTCAAAAAAAGGATGGGTCAAAACGTAAAATGAGGTCAGACCGTAGGTCCGAGCGGGACGGGACCCCCACCGTTGGACTCGGGGCGGGCGCCCGCTTCTTCTGACACCCCACTCGGGGGGGTGGGGCCAGGGGTCGTTTATGAAAAATCGCCAAACAGTCGCCGGGGGGCGGGTGGGCGGGGGGGCGGGGCAGTAATGGGGGGGGCGTGTCGGGGGCGGGGCGGCGAGTTGATAGACACCCCACTCGGGGGGGGTGGGACCAACTTTTGTCCCGGAAGTGGGCGTGGCCCCGGGGGGCGGGGCTTATTCGAAAGGGGGCGGGGCGGCCTTGTTGGGGGCGGGGTCAGTTGGGAGGTTGGGGGCGGTCCGGGCCAGAGGTAAGTGGGAGTGGCCAGAGGGTGAGTGGGAGTGGCCTATGGATGAGTGGGAGTGGCCTAAAGGTAAGTGGGAGTGGCCAGAAGGTAAGTGGGAGTGGTTTGCGCCCGGGGGCGGGGCCTCGCCCCGGAGGGGCGGGGCTTCGCCCCGCAAGGGCGTGGCCAGGCGGGAGGGGCGTGTCATATTGTGGGAGTGGCCTAAAGGTAAGTGGGAGTGTCCAGAAGGTAAGTGGGTGTGTCTTATAAGTAAGTGGGAGTGGCCTATAAGTAAGTGGGAGTGGCCAAAACAGAAGTGGGAGTGGCCTATAAGTAAGTGGGAGTGGTTAGGATTAGTACAAAGTGCCAGGGCAGGGCCTATTAGTAAGTGGGAGTGGCCTATAAGTAAGTGGGAGTGGCCTATAAGTCAGTGGGAGTGTCCAGAAGGTAAGTGGGAGTGGTGTAAAGGTAAGTGGGAGTGTCCAAAAGGTAAGTGGGAGTGTCCAGAAGGTAAGTGGGAGTGACCTAAAGGTAAGTGGGAGTGGCCTAAAGGTAAGTGGGAGTGGCCTGAAGGTAAGTGGGAGTGGTCTAAAGGTAAGTGGGAGTGTCCAGAAGGTAAGTGGGAGTGGCCAGACGGTAAGTGGGAGTGTCCAAAAGGTAAGTGGGAGTGTCCTATAAGTAAGTGGGAGTGTCCAGAAGGTAAGTGGGAGTGGTCTAAAGGTAAGTGGGAGTGTCCAAAAGGTAAGTGGGAGTGGTCTAAAGGTAAGTGGGAGTGGCCTATATGTAAGTGGGAGTGGCCTAAAGGTAAGTGGGAGTGTCCAAAAGGTAAGTGGGAGTGTCCAGAAGGTAAGTGGGAGTGTCCAAAAGGTAAGTGGGAGTGTCCAAAACATAAGTGGGAGTGGTCTAAAGGTAAGTGGGAGTGGTCTAAAGGTAAGTGGGAGTGTCCAAAAGGTAAGTGGGAGTGGTCTAAAGGTAAGTGGGAGTGTCCAGAAGGTAAGTGGGAGTGGCCTAAAGGTAAGTGGGAGTGTCCAAAAGGTAAGTGGGAGTGTCCAGAAGGTAAGTGGGAGTGTCCAAAAGGTAAGTGGGAGTGGCCAAAACATAAGTGGGAGTGTCCAAAAGGTAAGTGGGAGTGGCCAAAACAGAAGTGGGAGTGGCCTATAAGTAAGTGGGAGTGTCCAAAAGGTAAGTGGGAGTGGCCTAAAGGTAAGTGGGAGTGGTCTAAAGGTAAGTGGGAGTGGCCTATATGTAAGTGGGAGTGTCCAAAACATAAGTTGGAGTGTCCAAAACATAAGTGGGAGTGGCCTATATGAAAGTGGGAGTGTCCAGAAGGTAAGTGGGAGTGGCTTGAACGTAAGTAGGAGTGTTTAGAAGGTAAGTGGGAGTGTCCAAAAGGTAAGTGGGAGTGTCCAAAACATAAGTAGGAGTGGCCTATATGTAAGTGGGAGTGGCCTATATGTAAGTGGGAGTGGCCTATAAGTAAGTGGGAGTGTCTTATAAGTAAGTGGGAGTGTCCAAAACATAAGTGGGAGTGTCCAGAAGGTAAGTGGGAGTGTCCAAAACATAAGTGGGAGTGGCCTATATGTAAGTGGGAGTGGCCTATAAGTAAGTGGGAGTGTCTTATAAGTAAGTGGGAGTGGCCTATAAGTAAGTGGGAGTGTCCAAAACATAAGTGGGAGTGGCCTATAAGTAAGTGGGAGTGTCCAGAAGGTAAGTGGGAGTGGCCTAAAGGTAAGTGGGAGTGTCCAAAAGGTAAGTGGGAGTGTCCAGAAGGTAAGTGGGAGTGACCTAAAGGTAAGTGGGAGTGGCCTATAAGTAAGTGGGAGTGGCCAAAACAGAAGTGGGAGTGGCCTATAAGTAAGTCGGAGTGGTTAGGATTAGTACAAAGTGCCAGGGCAGGGCCTATTAGTCAGTGGGAGTGGCCTATAAGTAAGTGGGAGTGGCCTATAATTAAGTGGGAGTGTCCAAAACATAAGTGGGAGTGGCCTATAAGTAAGTGGGAGTGTCCAAAAGGTAAGTGGGAGTGGTCTAAAGGTAAGTGGGAGTGTCCAGAAGGTAAGTGGGAGTGTCCAAAACATAAGTGGGAGTGTCCAAAACATAAGTAGGAGTGGCCTATATGTAAGTGGGAGTGGCCTATAAGTAAGTGGGAGTGGCCTAAAGGTAAGTGGGAGTGTCCAAAAGGTAAGTGGGAGTGGCCTATAAGTAAGTGGGAGTGTCCAAAAGGTAATTGGGAGTGGCCTATAAGTAAGTGGGAGTGGCCTATAAGTAAGTGGGAGTGTCTAAAACATAAGTGGGAGTGTCCTATAAGTAAGTGGGAGTGTCTAGAATGTAAGTGGGAGTGTCCTATAAGTAAGTGGGAGTGTCCTATAAGTAAGTGGGAGTGTCCAAAACAAAAGTGGGAGTGGCCTAAAAGTAAGTGGGAGTGGTTAGGATTAGTACAAAGTGCCAGGGCAGGGCCTATAAGTAAGTGGGAGTGTCCAAAACATAAGTGGGAGTGGCCTATAAGTGTGTGGGAGTGGCCTATTTGAGTGTGGGAGTGGCCTATGACTGTGTGGGAGTGGCTAAAACACATGTGGGAGTGGCCTATAAGGGTTAGGGTTAGGGGTTAGGGTTAGGGTTAGGGGTTAGGGTTAGGGTTAGGGGTTAGGGTTAGGGTTAGGGGTTAGGGTTAGGGTTAGGGTTAGGGTTAGGGTTAGGGGTTAGGGGGTTAGGGTTAGGGTTAGGGTTAGGGTTAGGGGGTTAGGGTTAGGGGTTAGGGTTAGGGTTAGGGTTAGGGTTAGGGTTAGGGTTAGGTTAGGGGGTAATAGCCACTTGAGGATGGGTCAATTCGCCGATAACTCGAAAACGAAAGGAGATAGAGCCGATCTGATGGGTCGGGGGGGAGGGTTTAGGGGGGTGCCGCTCCATCTGCCGGTGGAATGGGGGGGCTAGCTCTTACGGTTTCCGAGATATAGCGATTTTTCAAAAAAAGGATGGGTCAAAACGTAAAATGAGGTCAGACCGTAGGTCCGAGCGGGACGGGACCCCCACCGTTGGACTCGGGGCGGGCGCCCGCTTCTTCTGACACCCCACTCGGGGGGGTGGGGCCAGGGGTCGTTTATGAAAAATCGCCAAACAGTCGCCGGGGGGCGGGTGGGCGGGGGGGCGGGGCAGTAATGGGGGGGGCGTGTCGGGGGCGGGGCGGCGAGTTAGGGTTAGGGTTAGGGGGTTAGGGTTAGGGGTTAGGGTTAGGGTTAGGGTTAGGGTTAGGGTTAGGGTTAGGGTTAGGGTTAGGGTTAGGGTTAGGGTTAGGGTTAGGGTTAGGGTTAGGGTTAGGGTTAGGGGGGGTTAGGGTTAGGGTTAGGGTTAGGGTTAGGTTAGGGGGTAATAGCCACTTGAGGATGGGTCAATTCGCCGATAACTCGAAAACGAAAGGAGATAGAGCCGATCTGATGGGTCGGGGGGGTGGGTTTAGGGGGGTGCCGCTCCATCTGCCGGTGGAATGGGGGGGCTAGCTCTTACGGTTTCCGAGATATAGCGATTTTTCAAAAAAAGGATGGGTCAAAACGTAAAATGAGGTCAGACCGTAGGTCCGAGCGGGACGGGACCCCCACCGTTGGACTCGGGGCGGGCGCCCGCTTCTTCTGACACCCCACTCGGGGGGGTGGGGCCAGGGGTCGTTTATGAAAAATCGCCAAACAGTCGCCGGGGGGCGGGTGGGCGGGGGGGCGGGGCAGTAATGGGGGGGGCGTGTCGGGGGCGGGGCGGCGAGTTGATAGACACCCCACTCGGGGGGGGTGGGACCAACTTTTGTCCCGGAAGTGGGCGTGGCCCCGGGGGGCGGGGCTTATTCGAAAGGGGGCGGGGCGGCCTTGTTGGGGGCGGGGTCAGTTGGGAGGTTGGGGGCGGTCCGGGCCAGAGGTAAGTGGGAGTGGCCAGAGGGTGAGTGGGAGTGGCCTATGGATGAGTGGGAGTGGCCTAAAGGTAAGTGGGAGTGGCCAGAAGGTAAGTGGGAGTGGTTTGCGCCCGGGGGCGGGGCCTCGCCCCGGAGGGGCGGGGCTTCGCCCCGCAAGGGCGTGGCCAGGCGGGAGGGGCGTGTCATATTGTGGGAGTGGCCTAAAGGTAAGTGGGAGTGTCCAGAAGGTAAGTGGGTGTGTCTTATAAGTAAGTGGGAGTGGCCTATAAGTAAGTGGGAGTGGCCAAAACAGAAGTGGGAGTGGCCTATAAGTAAGTGGGAGTGGTTAGGATTAGTACAAAGTGCCAGGGCAGGGCCTATTAGTAAGTGGGAGTGGCCTATAAGTAAGTGGGAGTGGCCTATAAGTAAGTGGGAGTGTCCAAAAGGTAAGTGGGAGTGGTGTAAAGGTAAGTGGGAGTGTCCAAAAGGTAAGTGGGAGTGTCCAGAAGGTAAGTGGGAGTGACCTAAAGGTAAGTGGGAGTGGCCTGAAGGTAAGTGGGAGTGGCCTGAAGGTAAGTGGGAGTGGTCTAAAGGTAAGTGGGAGTGTCCAGAAGGTAAGTGGGAGTGGCCAGACGGTAAGTGGGAGTGTCCAAAAGGTAAGTGGGAGTGTCCTATAAGTAAGTGGGAGTGTCCAGAAGGTAAGTGGGAGTGGTCTAAAGGTAAGTGGGAGTGTCCAGAAGGTAAGTGGGAGTGGCCTATATGTAAGTGGGAGTGGCCTAAAGGTAAGTGGGAGTGTCCAAAAGGTAAGTGGGAGTGTCCAGAAGGTAAGTGGGAGTGTCCAAAAGGTAAGTGGGAGTGTCCAAAACATAAGTGGGAGTGGTCTAAAGGTAAGTGGGAGTGGTCTAAAGGTAAGTGGGAGTGTCCAAAAGGTAAGTGGGAGTGGTCTAAAGGTAAGTGGGAGTGTCCAGAAGGTAAGTGGGAGTGGCCTAAAGGTAAGTGGGAGTGTCCAAAAGGTAAGTGGGAGTGTCCAGAAGGTAAGTGGGAGTGTCCAAAAGGTAAGTGGGAGTGTCCAAAACATAAGTGGGAGTGTCCAAAAGGTAAGTGGGAGTGGCCAAAACAGAAGTGGGAGTGGCCTATAAGTAAGTGGGAGTGTCCAAAAGGTAAGTGGGAGTGGCCTAAAGGTAAGTGGGAGTGGTCTAAAGGTAAGTGGGAGTGGCCTATATGTAAGTGGGAGTGTCCAAAACATAAGTTGGAGTGTCCAAAACATAAGTGGGAGTGGCCTATATGAAAGTGGGAGTGTCCAGAAGGTAAGTGGGAGTGGCTTGAACGTAAGTAGGAGTGTTTAGAAGGTAAGTGGGAGTGTCCAAAAGGTAAGTGGGAGTGTCCAAAACATAAGTAGGAGTGGCCTATATGTAAGTGGGAGTGGCCTATATGTAAGTGGGAGTGGCCTATAAGTAAGTGGGAGTGGCCTATAAGTAAGTGGGAGTGGCCAAAACATAAGTGGGAGTGTCCAGAAGGTAAGTGGGAGTGTCCAAAACATAAGTTGGAGTGGCCTATATGTAAGTGGGAGTGGCCTATAAGTAAGTGGGAGTGGCCTATAAGTAAGTGGGAGTGGCCTATAAGTAAGTGGGAGTGTCCAAAACATAAGTGGGAGTGGCCTATAAGTAAGTGGGAGTGTCCAGAAGGTAAGTGGGAGTGGCCTAAAGGTAAGTGGGAGTGTCCAAAAGGTAAGTGGGAGTGTCCAGAAGGTAAGTGGGAGTGTCCTAAAGGTAAGTGGGAGTGGCCTATAAGTAAGTGGGAGTGGCCAAAACAGAAGTGGGAGTGGCCTATAAGTAAGTGGGAGTGGTTAGGATTAGTACAAAGTGCCAGGGCAGGGCCTATTAGTCAGTGGGAGTGGCCTATAAGTAAGTGGGAGTGGCCTATAAGTCAGTGGGAGTGTCCAAAAGGTAAGTGGGAGTGGCCTATAAGTAAGTGGGAGTGTCCAAAAGGTAAGTGGGAGTGGTCTAAAGGTAAGTGGGAGTGTCCAGAAGGTAAGTGGGAGTGTCCAAAACATAAGTGGGAGTGTCCAAAACATAAGTGGGAGTGGCCTATATGTAAGTGGGATTGTCTTATAAGTAAGTGGGAGTGGCCTAAAGGTAAGTGGGAGTGTCCAAAAGGTAAGTGGGAGTGGCCTATAAGTAAGTGGGAGTGTCCAAAAGGTAAGTGGGAGTGGCCTATAAGTAAGTGGGAGTGGCCTATAAGTAAGTGGGAGTGTCTAAAACAAAAGTGGGAGTGGCCTATAAGTAAGTGGGAGTGTCCAAAATGTAAGTGGGAGTGTCCTATAAGTAAGTGGGAGTGTCCTATAAGTAAGTGGGAGTGTCCAAAACAGAAGTGGGAGTGGCCTAAAAGTAAGTGGGAGTGGTTAGGATTAGTACAAAGTGCCAGGGCAGGGCCTATAAGTAAGTGGGAGTGTCCAAAACCTAAGTGGGAGTGGCCTATAAGTGTGTGGGAGTGGCCTATTTGAGTGTGGGAGTGGCCTATGACTGTGTGGGAGTGGCTAAAACACATGTGGGAGTGGCCTATAAGGGTTAGGGTTAGGGGTTAGGGTTAGGGTTAGGGGTTAGGGTTAGGGTTAGGGGTTAGGGTTAGGGTTAGGGTTAGGGTTAGGGTTAGGTTAGGGGGTAATAGCCACTTGAGGATGGGTCAATTCGCCGATAACTCGAAAACGAAAGGAGATAGAGCCGATCTGATGGGTCGGGGGGGAGGGTTAGGGGTTAGGGTTAGGGTTAGGGTTAGGGGGGGGTTAGGGTTAGGGGTTAGGGTTAGGGTTAGGGTTAGGGTTAGGGTTAGGGTTAGGGTTAGGGTTAGGGGTTAGGGTTAGGGGGTTAGGGTTAGGGTTAGGGTTAGGGTTAGGGTTAGGGTTAGGGTTAGGTTAGGGGGTAATAGCCACTTGAGGATGGGTCAATTCGCCGATAACTCGAAAACGAAAGGAGATAGAGCCGATCTGATGGGTCGGGGGGGAGGGTTTAGGGGGGTGCCGCTCCATCTGCCGGTGGAATGGGGGGGCTAGCTCTTACGGTTTCCGAGATATAGCGATTTTTCAAAAAAAGGATGGGTCAAAACGTAAAATGAGGTCAGACCGTAGGTCCGAGCGGGACGGGACCCCCACCGTTGGACTCGGGGCGGGCGCCCGCTTCTTCTGACACCCCACTCGGGGGGGTGGGGCCAGGGGTCGTTTATGAAAAATCGCCAAACAGTCGCCGGGGGGCGGGTGGGCGGGGGGGCGGGGCAGTAATGGGGGGGGCGTGTCGGGGGCGGGGCGGCGAGTTGATAGACACCCCACTCGGGGGGGGTGGGACCAACTTTTGTCCCGGAAGTGGGCGTGGCCCCGGGGGGCGGGGCTTATTCGAAAGGGGGCGGGGCGGCCTTGTTGGGGGCGGGGTCAGTTGGGAGGTTGGGGGCGGTCCGGGCCAGAGGTAAGTGGGAGTGGCCAGAGGGTGAGTGGGAGTGGCCTATGGATGAGTGGGAGTGGCCTAAAGGTAAGTGGGAGTGGCCAGAAGGTAAGTGGGAGTGGTTTGCGCCCGGGGGCGGGGCCTCGCCCCGGAGGGGCGGGGCTTCGCCCCGCAAGGGCGTGGCCAGGCGGGAGGGGCGTGTCATATTGTGGGAGTGGCCTAAAGGTAAGTGGGAGTGTCCAGAAGGTAAGTGGGTGTGTCTTATAAGTAAGTGGGAGTGGCCTATAAGTAAGTGGGAGTGGCCAAAACAGAAGTGGGAGTGGCCTATAAGTAAGTGGGAGTGGTTAGGATTAGTACAAAGTGCCAGGGCAGGGCCTATTAGTAAGTGGGAGTGGCCTATAAGTAAGTGGGAGTGGCCTATAAGTCAGTGGGAGTGTCCAAAAGGTAAGTGGGAGTGGTGTAAAGGTAAGTGGGAGTGTCCAAAAGGTAAGTGGGAGTGTCCAGAAGGTAAGTGGGAGTGACCTAAAGGTAAGTGGGAGTGGCCTGAAGGTAAGTGGGAGTGGCCTGAAGGTAAGTGGGAGTGGTCTAAAGGTAAGTGGGAGTGTCCAGAAGGTAAGTGGGAGTGGCCAGACGGTAAGTGGGAGTGTCCAAAAGGTAAGTGGGAGTGTCCTATAAGTAAGTGGGAGTGTCCAGAAGGTAAGTGGGAGTGGTCTAAAGGTAAGTGGGAGTGTCCAAAAGGTAAGTGGGAGTGGTCTAAAGGTAAGTGGGAGTGGCCTATATGTAAGTGGGAGTGGCCTAAAGGTAAGTGGGAGTGTCCAAAAGGTAAGTGGGAGTGTCCAGAAGGTAAGTGGGAGTGTCCAAAAGGTAAGTGGGAGTGTCCAAAACATAAGTGGGAGTGGTCTAAAGGTAAGTGGGAGTGGTCTAAAGGTAAGTGGGAGTGTCCAAAAGGTAAGTGGGAGTGGTCTAAAGGTAAGTGGGAGTGTCCAGAAGGTAAGTGGGAGTGGCCTAAAGGTAAGTGGGAGTGTCCAAAAGGTAAGTGGGAGTGTCCAGAAGGTAAGTGGGAGTGTCCAAAAGGTAAGTGGGAGTGGCCAAAACATAAGTGGGAGTGTCCAAAAGGTAAGTGGGAGTGGCCAAAACAGAAGTGGGAGTGGCCTATAAGTAAGTGGGAGTGTCCAAAAGGTAAGTGGGAGTGGCCTAAAGGTAAGTGGGAGTGGTCTAAAGGTAAGTGGGAGTGGCCTATATGTAAGTGGGAGTGTCCAAAACATAAGTTGGAGTGTCCAAAACATAAGTGGGAGTGGCCTATAAGTAAGTGGGAGTGTCCAGAAGGTAAGTGGGAGTGGCTTGAACGTAAGTAGGAGTGTTTAGAAGGTAAGTGGGAGTGTCCAAAAGGTAAGTGGGAGTGTCCAAAACATAAGTAGGAGTGGCCTATATGTAAGTGGGAGTGGCCTATATGTAAGTGGGAGTGGCCTATAAGTAAGTGGGAGTGTCTTATAAGTAAGTGGGAGTGGCCAAAACATAAGTGGGAGTGTCCAGAAGGTAAGTGGGAGTGTCCAAAACATAAGTTGGAGTGGCCTATATGTAAGTGGGAGTGGCCTATAAGTAAGTGGGAGTGGCCTATAAGTAAGTGGGAGTGGCCTATAAGTAAGTGGGAGTGTCCAAAACATAAGTGGGAGTGGCCTATAAGTAAGTGGGAGTGTCCAGAAGGTAAGTGGGAGTGGCCTAAAGGTAAGTGGGAGTGTCCAAAAGGTAAGTGGGAGTGTCCAGAAGGTAAGTTGGAGTGTCCATAAGGTAAGTGGGAGTGGCCTATAAGTAAGTGGGAGTGGCCAAAACAGAAGTGGGAGTGGCCTATAAGTAAGTCGGAGTGGTTAGGATTAGTACAAAGTGCCAGGGCAGGGCCTATTAGTCAGTGGGAGTGGCCTATAAGTAAGTGGGAGTGGCCTATAAGTCAGTGGGAGTGTCCAAAAGGTAAGTGGGAGTGGCCTATAAGTAAGTGGGAGTGTCCAAAAGGTAAGTGGGAGTGGTCTAAAGGTAAGTGGGAGTGTCCAGAAGGTAAGTGGGAGTGTCCAAAACATAAGTGGGAGTGTCCAAAACATAAGTAGGAGTGGCCTATATGTAAGTGGGAGTGGCCTATAAGTAAGTGGGAGTGGCCTAAAGGTAAGTGGGAGTGTCCAAAAGGTAAGTGGGAGTGGCCTATAAGTAAGTGGGAGTGTCCAAAACATAAGTGGGAGTGGCCTATAAGTAAGTGGGAGTGGCCTATAAGTAAGTGGGAGTGTCTAAAACTAAAGTGGGAGTGTCCTATAAGTAAGTGGGAGTGTCTAGAATGTAAGTGGGAGTGTCCTATAAGTAAGTGGGAGTGTCCTATAAGTAAGTGGGAGTGTCCAAAACAAAAGTGGGAGTGGCCTAAAAGTAAGTGGGAGTGGTTAGGATTAGTACAAAGTGCCAGGGCAGGGCCTATAAGTAAGTGGGAGTGTCCAAAACCTAAGTGGGAGTGGCCTATAAGTGTGTGGGAGTGGCCTATTTGAGTGTGGGAGTGGCCTATGACTGTGTGGGAGTGGCTAAAACACATGTGGGAGTGGCCTATAAGGGTTAGGGTTAGGGGTTAGGGTTAGGGTTAGGGGTTAGGGTTAGGGTTAGGGGTTAGGGTTAGGGTTAGGGGTTAGGGTTAGGGTTAGGGTTAGGGTTAGGGTTAGGGGTTAGGGGGTTAGGGTTAGGGTTAGGGTTAGGGTTAGGGGGTTAGGGTTAGGGGTTAGGGTTAGGGTTAGGGTTAGGGTTAGGGTTAGGGTTAGGTTAGGGGGTAATAGCCACTTGAGGATGGGTCAATTCGCCGATAACTCGAAAACGAAAGGAGATAGAGCCGATCTGATGGGTCGGGGGGGAGGGTTTAGGGGGGTGCCGCTCCATCTGCCGGTGGAATGGGGGGGCTAGCTCTTACGGTTTCCGAGATATAGCGATTTTTCAAAAAAAGGATGGGTCAAAACGTAAAATGAGGTCAGACCGTAGGTCCGAGCGGGACGGGACCCCCACCGTTGGACTCGGGGCGGGCGCCCGCTTCTTCTGACACCCCACTCGGGGGGGTGGGGCCAGGGGTCGTTTATGAAAAATCGCCAAACAGTCGCCGGGGGGCGGGTGGGCGGGGGGGCGGGGCAGTAATGGGGGGGGCGTGTCGGGGGCGGGGCGGCGGGTTAGGGTTAGGGTTAGGGGGTTAGGGTTAGGGGTTAGGGTTAGGGTTAGGGTTAGGGTTAGGGTTAGGGTTAGGGTTAGGGTTAGGGTTAGGGTTAGGGTTAGGGTTAGGGTTAGGGTTAGGGTTAGGGTTAGGGGGGGTTAGGGTTAGGGTTAGGGTTAGGGTTAGGTTAGGGGGTAATAGCCACTTGAGGATGGGTCAATTCGCCGATAACTCGAAAACGAAAGGAGATAGAGCCGATCTGATGGGTCGGGGGGGAGGGTTTAGGGGGGTGCCGCTCCATCTGCCGGTGGAATGGGGGGGCTAGCTCTTACGGTTTCCGAGATATAGCGATTTTTCAAAAAAAGGATGGGTCAAAACGTAAAATGAGGTCAGACCGTAGGTCCGAGCGGGACGGGACCCCCACCGTTGGACTCGGGGCGGGCGCCCGCTTCTTCTGACACCCCACTCGGGGGGGTGGGGCCAGGGGTCGTTTATGAAAAATCGCCAAACAGTCGCCGGGGGGCGGGTGGGCGGGGGGGCGGGGCAGTAATGGGGGGGGCGTGTCGGGGGCGGGGCGGCGAGTTGATAGACACCCCACTCGGGGGGGGGTGGGACCAACTTTTGTCCCGGAAGTGGGCGTGGCCCCGGGGGGCGGGGCTTATTCGAAAGGGGGCGGGGCGGCCTTGTTGGGGGCGGGGTCAGTTGGGAGGTTGGGGGCGGTCCGGGCCAGAGGTAAGTGGGAGTGGCCAGAGGGTGAGTGGGAGTGGCCTATGGATGAGTGGGAGTGGCCTAAAGGTAAGTGGGAGTGGCCAGAAGGTAAGTGGGAGTGGTTTGCGCCCGGGGGCGGGGCCTCGCCCCGGAGGGGCGGGGCTTCGCCCCGCAAGGGCGTGGCCAGGCGGGAGGGGCCTGTCATATTGTGGGAGTGGCCTAAAGGTAAGTGGGAGTGTCCAGAAGGTAAGTGGGTGTGTCTTATAAGTAAGTGGGAGTGGCCTATAAGTAAGTGGGAGTGGCCAAAACAGAAGTGGGAGTGTCCAAAAGGTAAGTGGGAGTGGTTAGGATTAGTACAAAGTGCCAGGGCAGGGCCTATTAGTAAGTGGGAGTGGCCTATAAGTAAGTGGGAGTGGCCTATAAGTAAGTGGGAGTGTCCAAAAGGTAAGTGGGAGTGGCCTAAAGGTAAGTGGGAGTGTCCAAAAGGTAAGTGGGAGTGTCCAGAAGGTAAGTGGGAGTGACCTAAAGGTAAGTGGGAGTGGCCTGAAGGTAAGTGGGAGTGGCCTGAAGGTAAGTGGGAGTGGCCTAAAGGTAAGTGGGAGTGTCCAGAAGGTAAGTGGGAGTGGCCAGAAGGTAAGTGGGAGTGTCCAAAAGGTAAGTGGGAGTGTCCTATAAGTAAGTGGGAGTGTCCAGAAGGTAAGTGGGAGTGGTCTAAAGGTAAGTGGGAGTGTCCAAAAGGTAAGTGGGAGTGGTCTAAAGGTAAGTGGGAGTGGCCTATATGTAAGTGGGAGTGGCCTAAAGGTAAGTGGGAGTGTCCAAAAGGTAAGTGGGAGTGTCCAGAAGGTAAGTGGGAGTGTCCAAAAGGTAAGTGGGAGTGTCCAAAACATAAGTGGGAGTGGTCTAAAGGTAAGTGGGAGTGGTCTAAAGGTAAGTGGGAGTGTCCAAAAGGTAAGTGGGAGTGGTCTAAAGGTAAGTGGGAGTGTCCAGAAGGTAAGTGGGAGTGGCCTAAAGGTAAGTGGGAGTGTCCAAAAGGTAAGTGGGAGTGTCCAGAAGGTAAGTGGGAGTGTCCAAAAGGTAAGTGGGAGTGGTCAAAAACATAAGTGGGAGTGTCCAAAAGGTAAGTGGGAGTGGCCAAAACATAAGTGGGAGTGGCCTATAAGTAAGTGGGAGTGTCCAAAAGGTAAGTGGGAGTGGCCTAAAGGTAAGTGGGAGTGGTCTAAAGGTAAGTGGGAGTGGCCTATATGTAAGTGGGAGTGTCCAAAACATAAGTGGGAGTGTCCAAAACATAAGTGGGAGTGGCCTATATGAAAGTGGGAGTGTCCAGAAGGTAAGTGGGAGTGGCTTGAACGTAAGTAGGAGTGTTTAGAAGGTAAGTGGGAGTGTCCAAAAGGTAAGTGGGAGTGTCCAAAACATAAGTGGGAGTGGCCTATATGTAAGTGGGAGTGGCCTATATGTAAGTGGGAGTGGCCTATAAGTAAGTGGGAGTGTCTTATAAGTAAGTGGGAGTGGCCAAAACATAAGTGGGAGTGTCCAGAAGGTAAGTGGGAGTGTCCAAAACATAAGTTGGAGTGGCCTATATGTAAGTGGGAGTGGCCTATAAGTAAGTGGGAGTGTCTTATAAGTAAGTGGGAGTGGCCTATAAGTAAGTGGGAGTGTCCAAAACATAAGTGGGAGTGGCCTATAAGTAAGTGGGAGTGTCCAGAAGGTAAGTGGGAGTGGCCTAAAGGTAAGTGGGAGTGTCCAAAAGGTAAGTGGGAGTGTCCAGAAGGTAAGTGGGAGTGACCTAAAGGTAAGTGGGAGTGGCCTATAAGTAAGTGGGAGTGGCCAAAACAGAAGTGGGAGTGGCCTATAAGTAAGTCGGAGTGGTTAGGATTAGTACAAAGTGCCAGGGCAGGGCCTATTAGTCAGTGGGAGTGGCCTATAAGTAAGTGGGAGTGGCCTATAAGTCAGTGGGAGTGTCCAAACGGTAAGTGGGAGTGGCCTATAAGTAAGTGGGAGTGTCCAAAAGGTAAGTGGGAGTGGTCTAAAGGTAAGTGGGAGTGTCCAGAAGGTAAGTGGGAGTGTCCAAAACATAAGTGGGAGTGTCCAAAACATAAGTAGGAGTGGCCTATATGTAAGTGGGATTGTCTTATAAGTAAGTGGGAGTGGCCTAAAGGTAAGTGGGAGTGTCCAAAAGGTAAGTGGGAGTGGCCTATAAGTAAGTGGGAGTGTCCAAAAGGTAATTGGGAGTGGCCTATAAGTAAGTGGGAGTGGCCTATAAGTAAGTGGGAGTGTCTAAAACAAAAGTGGGAGTGTCCTATAAGTAAGTGGGAGTGTCTAGAATGTAAGTGGGAGTGTCCTATAAGTAAGTGGGAGTGTCCTATAAGTAAGTGGGAGTGTCCAAAACAAAAGTGGGAGTGGCCTAAAAGTAAGTGGGAGTGGTTAGGATTAGTACAAAGTGCCAGGGCAGGGCCTATAAGTAAGTGGGAGTGTCCAAAACCTAAGTGGGAGTGGCCTATAAGTGTGTGGGAGTGGCCTATTTGAGTGTGGGAGTGGCCTATGACTGTGTGGGAGTGGCTAAAACACATGTGGGAGTGGCCTATAAGGGTTAGGGTTAGGGGTTAGGGTTAGGGTTAGGGGTTAGGGTTAGGGTTAGGGGTTAGGGTTAGGGTTAGGGTTAGGGGTTAGGGTTAGGGGTTAGGGTTAGGGTTAGGGTTAGGGTTAGGGGTTAGGGTTAGGGGGTTAGGGTTAGGGTTAGGGTTAGGGTTAGGGGTTAGGGGTTAGGGTTAGGGTTAGGGGGGGGGTTAGGGTTAGGGGTTAGGGTTAGGGTTAGGGTTAGGGTTAGGGTTAGGGTTAGGGTTAGGGTTAGGGTTAGGGTTAGGGGTTAGGGTTAGGGTTAGGGTTAGGGGTTAGGGTTAGGGTTAGGGTTAGGTTAGGGGGTAATAGCCACTTGAGGATGGGTCAATTCGCCGATAACTCGAAAACGAAAGGAGATAGAGCCGATCTGATGGGTCGGGGGGGGAGGGTTTAGGGGGGTGCCGCTCCATCTGCCGGTGGAATGGGGGGGCTAGCTCTTACGGTTTCCGAGATATAGCGATTTTTCAAAAAAAGGATGGGTCAAAACGTAAAATGAGGTCAGACCGTAGGTCCCGAGCGGGACGGGACCCCCACCGTTGGACTCGGGGCGGGCGCCCGCTTCTTCTGACACCCCACTCGGGGGGGTGGGGCCAGGGGTCGTTTATGAAAAATCGCCAAACAGTCGCCGGGGGGCGGGTGGGCGGGGGGGCGGGGCAGTAATGGGGGGGGCGTGTCGGGGGCGGGGCGGCGAGTTGATAGACACCCCACTCGGGGGGGGGTGGGACCAACTTTTGTCCCGGAAGTGGGCGTGGCCCCGGGGGGCGGGGCTTATTCGAAAGGGGGCGGGGCGGCCTTGTTGGGGGCGGGGTCAGTTGGGAGGTTGGGGGCGGTCCGGGCCAGAGGTAAGTGGGAGTGGCCAGAGGGTGAGTGGGAGTGGCCTATGGATGAGTGGGAGTGGCCTAAAGGTAAGTGGGAGTGGCCAGAAGGTAAGTGGGAGTGGTTTGCGCCCGGGGGCGGGGCCTCGCCCCGGAGGGGCGGGGCTTCGCCCCGCAAGGGCGTGGCCAGGCGGGAGGGGCGTGTCATATTGTGGGAGTGGCCTAAAGGTAAGTGGGAGTGTCCAGAAGGTAAGTGGGTGTGTCTTATAAGTAAGTGGGAGTGGCCTATAAGTAAGTGGGAGTGGCCAAAACAGAAGTGGGAGTGGCCTATAAGTAAGTGGGAGTGGTTAGGATTAGTACAAAGTGCCAGGGCAGGGCCTATTAGTAAGTGGGAGTGGCCTATAAGTAAGTGGGAGTGGCCTATAAGTCAGTGGGAGTGTCCAAAAGGTAAGTGGGAGTGGTGTAAAGGTAAGTGGGAGTGTCCAAAAGGTAAGTGGGAGTGTCCAGAAGGTAAGTGGGAGTGACCTAAAGGTAAGTGGGAGTGGCCTGAAGGTAAGTGGGAGTGGCCTGAAGGTAAGTGGGAGTGGTCTAAAGGTAAGTGGGAGTGTCCAGAAGGTAAGTGGGAGTGGCCAGACGGTAAGTGGGAGTGTCCAAAAGGTAAGTGGGAGTGTCCTATAAGTAAGTGGGAGTGTCCAGAAGGTAAGTGGGAGTGTCCAAAAGGTAAGTGGGAGTGGTCTAAAGGTAAGTGGGAGTGGCCTATATGTAAGTGGGAGTGGCCTAAAGGTAAGTGGGAGTGTCCAAAAGGTAAGTGGGAGTGTCCAGAAGGTAAGTGGGAGTGTCCAAAAGGTAAGTGGGAGTGTCCAAAACATAAGTGGGAGTGGTCTAAAGGTAAGTGGGAGTGGTCTAAAGGTAAGTGGGAGTGTCCAAAAGGTAAGTGGGAGTGGTCTAAA
>NW_024580632.1:0-21314 GCF_017639745.1 Melanotaenia boesemani
AAACACAGTAACTTGTCAAAGGTCATCCCTTAAGCCCACAACTGTGAACATGTTAGTATTTCTGACAAAGAATCTTAAAACTTGAACAAATGTAGATAATTTCTACCTCCATAAACAGTAACATTATTCAGCTAGATGTTATTTTTATGTTTACTCAAGAGTTTTTGCAATTTTCTTATTTAACTTCTTTATTTTGCACACTGCAGTTTTATGTTGCAAAGCAACTCTGTTTTACTTTTGTTAACCGTATACATGGTTATACCTGCCTGTTCAGTTGATAAGAAATTGTTCCTATTTTGAATGTGCACCCATAAAGTGCAATTTTGAAGTATTTTGTCTAGCGTAAATTATATCATCAGTTATATCATTATTGCACATTTTCAAATTTATATCATGATAAGTATCTTTGGCCATATCACCCTGCCCTAATTGATATTGTTGTGAACGATACGATATTGCAAACCCCTACTGGTTACTTTACTTTGCTTCTATATCTTCGGCAGTCGCTAAGGCAAAAGCTCGGGCGTGGGAGGGGTTTGGAGAGGCCATGGAGAATGACTTCCGGACGGCTTCGAGGAGATTCTGGTCAACCATCCGGCGGCTCGGGAGGGGAAAGCAGTGCTCCGTCAACACTGTGTACAGTGGGGATGGGGGGCTGCTGACCTCAACTCGAGACGTTGTGAGGCGGTGGGGGGAGTACTTCAAAGACCTCCTCAATCCCACCAACACGTCTTCTGATGAGGAAGCAGAGTCTGGGGTAGCTGGTGCTGGCTCGCTTATCTCTGGGGCTGAGGTCGCTGAGGTGGTTAAAAATCTCCTTGGTGGCAAGGCCCTGGGGGTGGATGAGGTCCGCCCGGAGTTCCTTAAGGCTCTGGATGCTGTAGGGCTGTCTTGATTGACACGCCTCTGCAGCATCGCGTGGACATCGGGGACAGTCCACCTGGACTGGCAGACTGGGGTGGTGGTCCCCTTCTTCAAAAAGGGGGACCGGAGGGTGTGCTCCAACTACAGGGGATCACACTCCTCAGCCTCCCCGGTAAGGTCTATTCAGGGGTGCTGCAGAGGAGGGTCCGTCGGATAGTCGAACCTCGGATTGAGGAGGAGCAGTGTGGTTTCCGTCCCGGTCGTGGAACAGTGGACCAGCTCTACACCCTCTTTGTGGTCTTTGAGGGGGCATGGGAGTTTGCCCAACCAATCTACATGTGTTTTGTGGATTTGGAGAAGGCATTTGACCGTGTTCCCCGGGGACTCCTGTGGGGGGTACTCCGGGAGTATGGAGTGCCGGACTCGCTTGTAAGAGCTGTCCGGTCCCTGTACAACCGGTGTCAGAGCTTGGTCCGCATTGCCGGCAGTAAATTGGAATCGTTTCCAGTGCGGGTTGGACTCCGCCAAGGCTGTCCTTTGTCACCGATTCTGTTCATAACTTTTATGGACAGAATTTCTAGGCGCAGCCGAGGTGTGGCCTCAGAATTGGGTCTCTGCTCTTTGTGGATGACGTGGTTCTGTTGGCTTCATCGGGACGTGATCTTCAGCTCTCGCTGGAGCGATGCGCAGCAGCGTGTGAAGCGGCTGGGATGAGAATCAGCACCTCCAAGTCCGAGACCATGGTCCTCAGCCAGAAAAGGGTGGAGTGCTCTCTCCGGGTCTGCGATGGGGTCGTGCCCCAAGTGGAGGAGTTTACATATCTCGGGGTCTTGTTCACGAGTGGGGGAAGGATGGAGCAGGAGATCGACAGGCGGATCGGTGCGCACTGCGGCGTCCGCAGTGATGCGGGCTCTGCATTGGTCTGTCGTGGTAAAGAGAGAGCTGAGCCAAAAGGCAAAGCTCTGGATTTACCGGTCGATCTACGTTCCTACCCTCACCTATGGTCATGAGCTGTGGGTATTGACCGAAAGAACAAGATCGCGAGTACAAGCGGCCAAAATGAGTTTTCTCCGCAGGGTGGACGGGCTCTCCCTTAGAGATAGGGTGAGAAGCTCGGTGATTCGGGAGGAGCTCAGAGTAGAGCCGCTGCTCCTCCACATCGAGAGGAGCCAGATGAGGTGGCTCAGGCATCTGGTTAGGATACCTCCCTGGTGAGGTGTTCCGGGCACATCCCACCGGAAAGAGCCCTCGGGGAAGACCCAGGACACGCTGGACGGACTACATCTCTTGGCTGGCCTGGGAACGCCTCGGGATCCCTTTGGATGAGCTGGTGAATGTGGCCGGGGAGAGGGAAGTCTGGGTTTCCCTGCTTAGGCAGCTGCCCCCGCAACCCGACTCCGGATAAGCGGAAGAAAATGGATGGATGGATCATTTTATGATTTTGGCATCAGAAGAAATAAATGGATAAAAAAATACATATAAGAAGTGTTCATGTTATTTTCACACACTAGAAAGTGGTGAAATTAATTAAAGCATAACAAATGTGAAAATCGTCAAACTATATTATGTCTTTAACTAGATTTTTTTGGTAGGATTATAATCTGGACATCCTTCCAAATACAGACATACACACGTCCAAGTATCTGTATGGTCAGCATCATATTTGAGACTGCTTCACATTAAATCTGTTTTTAGAAACTTTCTGAGTCTGAGGACAGAGTTTGGAGAGAGAACAGTACAGTATTTGAGTTTGAAAACAAGGAAGTTTGATATGAAATCTAAAAAATAAATACTCCACATTTCTCTACTTATCAGTGTTTTTAAGATTCTTGTGACTTCATTCATTCAAATCATTTTACAGTACAGTGACCTGACTGGTCCAGACAACATCTTCAGTTTTAGACTGACACCTCTCTTAGACTAAAGCAGCTTCTGGGTTGTTAGCACAGACTACAAACACTAACAGATCAAGGAATTACATGACCTCCTGCTGCTGTGTCTGCAGTCATCCAGCTGTAAATAAGAATCAGTTTGTGGTACCTACCAGATGCTTGAGGTTGATTAATACTTGTCCATAATACTTAGTTTGGGTGAAATGTAAATGTTTTCTTCCTGCTCGTTACAGAAACATGGAGGCCAAAGAAAACCTAAACATCGAGGTGGTCGAGGCTGTAAGAAAGTTTTCACTGGTGCATCACGACCAAAGAGATGTCAGAAGATTCACGTTGGAGAGAAACCGTACACCTGTGATCAGTGTGGAGCAGCTTTCAGTCAGTCAGGTCATTTAAAAAGTCACCAACGTATTCACACTGGAGAGAAACCTTACAGGTGTGATCAGTGTGGAGCAGCTTTCACTGTATCTGGTGCTTTAAAAAATCACCAATGTATTCACACTGGAGAGAAACCTTACAGGTGTGATCAGTGTGGAGCAGCTTTCACTGTATCTGGTGCTTTAAAAAAATCACCAACGTATTCACACTGGAGAGAAACCTTACAGGTGTGATCAGTGTGGAGCAGCTTTCTCTGTATCTGGTGCTTTAAAAAATCACCAACGTATTCACACTGGAGAGAAACCTTACAGGTGTGATCAGTGTGGAGCAGCTTTCACTGTATCTGGTGCTTTAAAACATCACCAACGTATTCACACTGGAGAGAAACCTTACAGGTGTGATCAGTGTGGAGCAGCTTTTAGTCAGTCAGGTGATTTAAAAAGTCACCAACGTATTCACACTGGAGAGAAACCTTACAGGTGTGATCAGTGTGGAGCAGCTTTCACTATATCTGGTGCTTTAAAAAGGCACCAACGTATTCACACTGGAGAGAAACCTTACAGCTGTGATCAGTGTGGAGCAGCTTTCAGTGAGTTAGGTCATTTACAAAGTCACCAACGTATTCACACTGGAGAGAAACCTTACAGGTGTGATCAGTGTGGAGCAGCTTTCACTATATCTGGTGCTTTAAAAAATCACCAACGTATTCACACTGGAGAGAAACCTTACAGGTGTGATCAGTGTGGAGCAGCTTTCACTGTATCTGGTGCTTTAAAAAATCACCAACGTATTCACACTGGAGAGAAACCTTACAAGTGTGATCAGTGTGGAGCAGCTTTCAGTTTAGCTGGTGCTTTAAAAAGTCACCAACGTATTCACACTGGAGAGAAACCTTACAGGTGTGATCAGTGTGGAGCAGCTTTCAGTTTAGCTGGTGCTTTAAAAAATCACCAACGTATACACACTGGAGAGAAACCTTACAGGTGTGATCAGTGTGGAGCAGCTTTCAATCAGTCAGGTCATTTAAAAAGTCACCAACGTATTCACACTGGAGAGAAACCTTACAGGTGTGATCAGTGTGGAGCAGCTTTCACTATATCTGGTTCTTTAAAAAGTCACCAACGTATTCACACTGGAGAGAAACCTTACAGGTGTGATCAGTGTGGAGCAGCTTTCAATCAGTCAGGTGCTTTAAAAAGGCACCAACGTATTCACACTGGAGAGAAACCTTAAATGTGCCAGGAGGATGGTGCAGCTTGTATTCATTCAGACTATTAAAAAATTATACCAAATGTTGTGGAAAAACTAATGTGTACTGCTGGATTAAAACTTTATTAACAAAGGTATCACTAAGAAGACCTGTGAGGTAAAACAAAATGATATTGTGCATATTTGTAAAGTTTAGTAATAGAAAGATGACCTCCCTCTGAAGAGAAACTGTTCTGCAGCTGTTCTGTAGCAACTGTGAGGTGATTGTCGCAACATGTTTGAGTTTGAATTAAATAATACTGTATATAACTATGTACTTTGTTAGTCATAACAGAGTAATAATAGTACTAATGGTTTAGATTTATTTAGTGCTTTATCAAGGCACCCAAAGTGCTTTACATTGTGAATCCGTTATTCAGTCACACGCTGATGGTGGAAGCCAAGTTGTACAAATAAATGAGTTGTTTACAGTATGTCTCTGTCAGGTTTCTGTTTCCTGTTCATGGGGGTGTTTCAGGAAAGTCGCTCGAGAGATGCCTGAAAAAGTCAAACCAGCACCATCTTCTACTGAAGCATCATGTCGTTCTAGGAACGCAGCTCAGCCTGATTTCATCCAGACTGACTCAAGACAGACCTGCATAAACTCGGTGCACACACCTGGGATGTCTAACAAGTCCAAATGAGTGGATGAAGTGAAAAGTTGTTTAAACGAGGGACGCTAGAGGCAGAATAAGAGAAACCTTCTCCTCATCAGCAGATCAAATCCTGCTGATTGATCTGCATGAAGAATTAAAACGCCACCAAAAACTGGCAAGTTTGCCATAGAAAGACAGAAAATGGTCCTGATCGAGTGTATCCCCCCTATACCAGATTTACCAGGTAATGGTGGCCCAGTGGATCGAACAGTGATTTTGGGCATGGTTGACCAAAGTTCTACTCAGTATTCTGGCAGTAAAAGGAAATATTGGTAAATGGAGTTAAGATGTGTTTTTCTGACGCCCATGTGACAATAAGCTGGCATGGTAGTCAACACTTGTTGACTAAAACTGTTATATTGACCACATAAACGTAAATCATCTTGAAATCACACCGACAGGCTGAAACAGTCTGATCATGGAAGTAATGATAGCAGCCGCAGTATAAACATTGACCAAAATACTAGTCGACTGTTAATAACGGATCACTCAGTACAATTAAATACAGGGCTTAGATGACAAAGGTAATTATGGGGAACCTTATTGTCAGACATACAGTGGGACTCAGTCATATACGTGTAGGTCTATACACTACTGAAAACTAAGAATACTTGAACAACACATCTTAGATCTTGAATGAAATATTCCAGTCAAAAATCGTTATTTATTAAACAGTAGAATGTGTTGAGAACAGTAAAAAAAAAAGAATGATCAATGGAAATCAAAATCATTAACCCCTGGAGGTCTGGATTTAGCTTGGCTTCACACAGTGGTAGCTAACCCAGTAGCTAGCTAGTCCCCTGTAGCCGGTGCGGAGCCACCTAGCAATGTTAACTCACTTACACATCCCTAAGCAGTTCCCATGCAGCAGGAGCCCCAGACCAGCTGGGTGGTGGTAGGGTTGTCACGATACTAAAATTTTAAAGTCGATATCAATAGTAAGAATGATGATCAATACTTCATAGTGTTAATTTTGTTAATGAAAACTAAACGAAAATATTTCCGTCAACGCATATTTTTCACCGGATGAAAACTAGACAAGACTAAAATCCCCATTAATAAACAGTAACTGGGACTAAATCAGAATGCATTTTCGTGGACTAATAAAGATGAGACAAAAAAGTAGTTCAATAAATAAAAACTGAGCTAAAAAAAAGAAGATGATTTTGTCAAATCCTGTCTCCTCGGCTTTTCCGCCACTCACACACACACACACACTCTTTCAAACCTGCAGCGTGCAGGCGCACAAACACAAGGGACAGACAGGATGTGGATTCACGGCAAAAATTTAAAAGTGAAACATCAATGGCCATGCTTTGCACGGGGCCCAAGAGAAAGAGAAGACGTGATATGTGAACCCATTTTCGCTTCACTGAAGTGGAGTTTAAAAACCTTATGACAACAAACCTGATGAGACATGTCACAATTCACCACAAAGACAACGTGATAAGTTAACAAAACGTTTGGTGGTGTATAACGTAACATTAAACCACCGGCTGTAATGTTCCAACAATAACCTTAAACCGACACCAAACCGCTGGCTAACTTACTAGCTTCATAGATTGTAGCAGTAGTAGCCACTTGTTGATATTGTGTGTGAAGTTGAATTTATGCTAACTTAGGTACGTAACGCTGGCTGGGCAGCTATGTTTTTAGTTGGATTGCAAGTTGAACTAAAGCAGACAGAAGTATGAGCTAATCTAGGAGTTGCTAGCAAACTATAGTGAACACAAAACACCTGGGCAGCTACACATGGATGCAAACTAAAAACTAAAATGTACTAAAACAAATAATCTAGATAAAATAAAATAATACGCCACACTTAATTCAAAACAAGTGTAGCCCAGATACAGTTGCCTTGTATTTTGGGGGAAAAGCTTAAAATATTAAAACAATAAATAGTTTAAAAAAATGTCTAAAAAGTGTTTAAGGGTGAATCCCATTTCACCCCTTGGCCCTACCCCATAGCCCTTCCCCTCCGTTTTGCGCGTTCACGTGAAGGGGTAGGGGTGTCCCAATTCCTTTTAGGACAGAGGGGTAGGGGTAAGGGGTAGGGCTATATACCCCTTCAAACGAAGATTTTTCAGAGGCCCACTTGAAACGGAGGGGTATGAAAAATTTCCTGTTCTATATGAGAAAGCAAGTGTTTCTACGCACATCACGCTTTCTTGAGGTGCAGAGCAACACACACTCGCACAAAAAAAAACAGCCTCAGAGTAAAAGAGAGTATACCAGCACACGATTAATTTTAATTGCATGCAAAATTCGTACATAACGTCCCACATATGCCTGTTGATAAGCAATAAGTCAATTAATTGCACTGTAATGAAAAAATGAGCGCAACAAGTTTGCCGCTGCGATTTTATTAGTCTCCCCCATCTTACTTCACCATAGACTGTGTATGACAACAGGTTTCACTATGAAGTATCTAGGCTGAACGCTCTTGCAGAGTGATCTCCCTCATGTCATGTTTGACAGCAGCATGTAGCAGCACGAGATCGTGGTGAACCACTAACCTGTGCGAGCCGGTACGCTGCATTTGTTTACAGGGCTACTGTCACGCATCGGCCGTAAGACTCATGCATTTGACTGGCTTCTTACGCTCTCACGCTAAACCTCTTATTTCTCACGCTGGAATACACTTTAAGAGCAATGCCGGCTAACTAAGAAGTTCTAGAGGATTCCCAGTGGGCCGCATTACTTCTGGGTCGGTGTCCCGGCGTATATGTCAAGAAGACGCAGTGTCGCGTTGCAGCAGCGGTTCGCTCACTGCTCATAGATCAGACTGACACGCAGTGATGAGGGAGATATTTCAGCTTCACAGACGGCAACGATGCACAATATAGTTTTTCCTAGTTTTTTTTAAATACAGCCGGCAGTTTTGCTGGTTTTTCCTGTTTTAGCCCCATGTTTAATATTTTTTAATATATTTATTGTTTTGATTTTATTTAGTTTCTTCCAGTTCCTGTGTAAAATGTTCTTTAGTGACTACTGATGACATATGTGACTGTTGAAGGGGTGTCCCAATTCGTAGGGGTTGATTTTTCAGCCCTACACCTTCTAGCTCCGTTGTAAGGGGTAAGGGGCAAGGGGTAGGGGTAAGGGGTGAAATGGGATTGGGCCTAAGTCATTGTTAGTTTATAAAGTTTATGTTCAGTTCATATCCTTCTGACTACCAGTAGTTCAAATTTGTCCTCTGTGGAGGACATTTGTAAAGCTGAATATCTCCATCCCCCTGCATGCTATTAAACCCACTCATTTTGTTCTCTAAAAAGGACATCCAGGGCCTTTGAATGGTACCACATTTATAGGGGTGGGGCCTTGGGAACATCCTGTTTTTCCTCAAGGAAAATGGCATTCATTACCACAATCACATTTCATAAGAAGAGGAAAAGTAAGTGCATAACTTCTTTTTGTGCAAATGTAGTCCTGAAGTATTATTGTAATATTTCTTTATAATATCTCTTGAGAACACATTAAACCATTTTCTAAATGAATATAACAACATTTTACCACAACATAAGTTTGAGAATTGTCTTCTGTAGTGGACATTTGTTGCTATTTCCTGAATTTTATTCTGTATTTTTCAGTTAAGAAGAACGAGTTTCATTGTCAAAGTTTTCTCATTACCCTTCAAACAGTCGGGGAAATTAAAAAAAATATTGATTAAACAGTTTTTTTCTAGTAGTCAGGAGGATATAACATATGTTCAATGTTAAAATCAGTTATTGATCAGTTATTGATTAGTTGGTGTTGAGCATAGATAATCAGAGTTCTGGCCGACAGCGTATGCCACGTGGAGGTCTGCAGCTACCAACGTCTGTCTGCAACATCAACTCATCAAACCCCCTTTTCATCCCTCATCATGCCATTTCAACTCCTGAGGTTTCCGCTGACTGATATAAGAGGTTGGGAGTAACCAAAACAGTTTGCACATGCTATATTTCTCTTTTGCTTGCTTGCAAGTAAACGGGTCATCCAGTTTTAGACGACAACGTTCCCAAGCTTCGCTCCAGGCCTGCAACTATTTGAGTTAATTTGAGGGCTGATTTGGAAAAACGTAAAAGGCTGGTATTATTTTATGGTGCTATTTTATTTAATACTATTTTTATCTTTAAATAAGAAGGTATAAACACAACGTGTTTTGAAAAGCCCTTAATCTTATATGTTTTATTTGTATGTATTATGTATGTTTATATTACTAAAATTTGTTTCTATTCGAATAACGTGTCTTTAGTCCTAATTTGTTTGGTTTAAATTTTTCATATTTATAAGTTATATATTAACCAGCGGAGGCACCGACTAATTTTGAGTTGTAACAGGTAACATGCAGGTATCACAAAAAACTTTAAACATACAGAAGCACCTGTCTGAGAAAAAAACCCAGGGCCCTGCCCATAGTATCATAACATTTGTTTAACTACGAGTTACATGGGACAGGTACTACACAACTTTAACCTACATTTTCATACATGAAATAGACTAAATGTGGTATAAAAATAAGTAAAATTGTGTTTTGAATGTTTGTGGTCATCAAAATGGGGTTCTAAGCTAAAAAAAAGTTTGAGATTTACTGCTCTAGGAGCAGCATCCCATTCATTCATTTTCCAGCCATTTTCTGCCGCTTATGCAGAATCGGGTCCCGGGGGCAGCTGTCTAAGCAGGGAAACCCAGACTTCCCTCTCCCCGGCCACATTCACCAGCTCATCCAGAAAGATCCTGAGGCGTTCCCAGGCTAGCCGAGAGATGTAGTCCATCCAGCGTATCCTGGGTCTTTCTCGGGGCCTCTTTCCGGTGGGACGTGCCTGGAACACCTCACCAGGGAGGCGTCCAGGAGACATCCTGACCAGATGCCCGAGCCACCTCATCTGGCTCCTCTCGATGCGGAGATGCAGCGACTCCACTCAGCCCCTCCCGGATCACCAAGCTTCTCACCCTATCTCTAAAGGAGAGCCCGGCCACCCTGCGGAGAAAACTCATTTCAGTCGCCTGTATTCGCGATCTTGTTCTACCCACAGCTCGTGACCATAGGTGAGGGTAGGAACGTAGATCGACCGGTAAATTGAGAGCCTTGCTTTTTTGCTCAGCTCCCTCTTCAGCACAACAAACCGATGCAGAGTCAGCATCACTGCAGATGCCGCACCGATCCGCCTGTCGATCTCCCACTCCATCCTTCCCTTACTCACGAACAAGACCCCGAGATACGTGAACTCCACTTGGGGCAGGACCTCATTGCCAACCTGGAGAAGGCACTCCACCCCTTTCTAGCTGAGGACCATGGTCTCTGATTTGGAGGTGCTGATTCTCATCCCAGCCGCTTCACACTTGGGAGAATCACTCCAGTGAGAGCTGAAGATCACGGCCCGATAAAGCCAACAGAACCACATCATCTGCAAAGGGCAGAGACCCAGTCCTGAGGTCACCAAACTTGATCCCCTCAACACTTTGACTGCGCTTATTAATTCTGTCTTTTGTCTTTTGAACAGAATTGATGACAAAGGGCAGCCCTGGGGGAGTCCAAACCTCACTGGAAACGACTCGGATTTACTGCCGGTGACGTGGACCAAGCTCTGACACCGGTTGTACAGGGACTGGACAGCTCATACAAGGGGGTCCGGCACTCCATACTCCCGGAGTACCCCCCACAAGAGTCCCCGGTTGAACGCCTTCTCCAAATCCACAAAGCACATTGGCAGCCTCACATGTAGACAGGTTCAGCAAACTCCGATGCCCCCTCCAAGACCCTGAAGAGAGTGTAGAGCTGGTCCACTGTTCCATGACCAGGACAAAAACCAACCTGCTCCTCCTCAGTCCAAGGTTCAACAATCCGACTGACCCCAGCACCCCTGAATAGACCTTACCAGGCCGACTGAGTAGAGTGATCCCCCTGTAGTTGGAGCACACCCTCTGATCCCCCTTTTTGAAGAGGGGGACCACCACCCCAGGCTGCCAGTCCAGGGGAACTGTCTCCGATGTCCATATGATGCTGCAGAGGCGTGTCAGCCAAGACAGCCATACAGCATCCAGAGCCTTAAGGAACTCTGGGCGGACCTCATCCACCCCCAGAGCCCTGCCACCGAGGAGCTTTTTAACCAGCCCCAGAAATGGGAAAGCCAACACCAGGGTCCCCAGACTCTGCTTCCACGTCGGAAGACGTGTTGGTGGGATTGAGAAGGTCTTCAAAGTATTCCCCCCACTGCCACACAACGTCCCAAGTTGAGGTCAGCAGCCCCCCATCCCTACTGTACACAGTGTTGACGAAGCACTGCTTTCCCCTCCTGAGCCGCCGGATGGTGTACCAGAATCTCCTTGAAGCCGTCCGGAAGTCATTCTCCATGGCCTCTCCAAACTCCTCCCATGCGTGAGTTTTTGCCTTAGTGACTGCTGAAGCTGCGCTCCACTTAGCCCGTCGATACTCATCAGCTGCCTCTGGAGTCCCACAGGCCAAAAAGGCCCGATAGGACTCCTCCTTCGGCTTGACAACATCCCTCACTGCTGGTGTCCACCAACGAGTTCGAGAGTCACCGCCACGACAGGTACCAAAGACCTTGCTGCCACAGCTGTGGCTGGCCGCCTCAACAATAGAAGCACCGAACACAGCCCACTTGGACTCAATGTCCCACGCTTCACCCAGGACATGGTTGAAGCTCTCTCGGAGATGGGAGTTGAAACTCTTTCAGACAGGGGACTCTGCCAGACGTTTCCAGCAGACCCTCACAACACGCTTGGGTCTGCCAGGCCTGACTGGCATCCTCCCCCACCATCTGAGCCAACTCACAACCAGGTGGTCAGCAGTTAACATCTCCGCCCCTCTCTTCACCCGAGTGTCCAAGACATGCAGCTGCAAGTCAGACAACACGACTACAAAGTTGAACTGCGGCCTACATTGTCTTGGTGCACGTGTGGACGCTCTTATACCTGAACAAGGTGTTCGTTATGGACAATCCATGACAAGCACCACTTGGATTTAGATCAGGGGGGCCATTCCACCCAATCGCACCCCTCCAGGTCTTGCTGTCATTGCCCACGTTGGCATTGAAGTCCCCAAGCAGAACGAGGAAGTCCCTGGACTCCAAAAAGGGTGGGTACTCTTAATAACTGCAGTTTTTGGTGTGCAAACTCTCTGTGAGTCTCCAGTCACACACAGGTCCAGATCAAAGAGCAGTGACTGATAAGAAGAAACTCTGCCTAACAACAGAGGCAAGCCAACCTGGAGTCAGATGTTTGGTGCGATAAGCCCGCCTCCTGGCCTTGGTCTTGTATGGAAGGCCGAATGGACCAAAACGTCTATTTTGACGTTCGTGTTAAAACTTACATTTTTTACGTGTTAAGACGTACAAAGTTAACATCTTAAGATGTTTGGACCTTAAGGTTTCCATCTGATTGGTTGCGCTCTTACTATTGAATATGTTTGGGCTACGTACCTGTCAGCTGTTGTATACGCAACTGTGATTCACTGTTTGGGACAGTCTATTAATGCGGGGGAAATGTAGCAAGTCTATTGTCTGTTCCAAAGTCTGGAGCAGAAGGTGGCAAGTCGGTCGCCATGTTGGTTGCATTGTTGTTAGCAGCTGTGTATCGTCTTTGCCTGCGTTATAATCTTTGATAAAATGGGAGTCTCGTGTTGTGTGAAAGACTGCAAAAAGACGACAAAAAACTTTTAAAAAGTAGCCCACAACGTTTTTTTCAGCTTCCCACTTGTAAACAAGGCTTTGGACAGCAGGTTATGGCCTGGGTCACAGCGGTGAGAGAAGGACATCACTGTCACCACCATCTCCCTTCATGCATGTTTGCTCGACATTTTCATAAAGGCAAGTAGGAGAGTTTTTGTTGTTTTTGTTGATTTTATTGTGTAAGTAATGTTAATGAGTAAGCTTTATTTGCTGACATGTTGCGTGCCAGTGTCAATATCATCTCCCCTGCAAACTGTTGCAGTCCACTGGCTGTCCAGGCCGTGTTGAATGCTGCATTCCATGTAGTTTCACTTCGGCGGCGTACTGCTTAACAATCGAGTTTGGTGCCAGGGCAGTTCATCCAGACCTGCTGCAGTACTCCTAAAATGGCTAAAATGTTAGAAATAAAATGCTGTGATGAGGAAGAGAAACAAGTACTTCTATGTGTCTCCTTCATGCATACATACATTAATTTATGTACACTCAGCTTTCAAATGATCCAGCCAGTTATCCATTTGATGATGATGTTAAACAACAGATCTCAGCACCACCTCACCACCACAGCTGCTCAACCTGCATCACTTTGATCACAGTGGTGGAGGATTTCCTGCAGCAGCCTCTCAGCTTTTGAGATTTGCTGCCAACATGTTTGCTGTTCATCAAGCAGCAAGATGTTCCTCTGTTACATTATCAGATTGTTACGTAGAGTTAAAGACTTCTTTATTACAAAACTGAGAATTTATACAAGGAGAAAAGACTAGAACTATGGTTTGAACCGAGACTGAGAAAAGTGACTCTCCAGCTGAAATATAAAGTCTTGTCATGATAGATCAGCCAGAGTTGGTGGATGATCTTTGAAGAGCTTCATGGCGGTTTCTGTTTCTGTTGTCAGAATATGTAAGTGAGACATGTAGAACTGAGATAAATCTGGAGGAAACTTTGAGGGACTGGGTGTTCTGTCACTCTGCTGAAGAAAATTATTCAGGTGTCGAGAGACTTTTCTTCTTTCTCCCTCCCTACGAGAGGGGGTTGTAGCTACGGGTAAGACGGCATTTGCTCTGCAGGCAGAGCAGAACATTAATGTAGGTAATAACAGGGTCTGTTTCTCTTTTAGGTCAGGGGACTAGCGCGACCCAAGCTATCTGTGTGTGGATACCTTCCTGTTTTGTCTCCATGTGATTTCCTATTGGCTCCTCCGGTGCATCGGCAGGTGGAGCTTAACTTCTGAGACTGACAAATATGCTCTTGTGCCCCAGTGAGGGGTAAAGCACGGACTGATCATTATTGTGGGTGCTGCCCAGGATGTAACGTTGTTTGAGTTTTCCTTGGTTGCCCGTTTTAATTTTGATTTAAGTAATGCATGTTCTGTTGCATGTTTAACCCCTTTTTTGGTTAGAGGGCTGAATGCACCTCCGATGGAGTTGTCGCATTCATTCAATTCCTCCCACCCCACTAGACCTGCCACACATGTAAATACCAAGAGTGCTCTTTGAGATCTGATTGGATGGTTAACTGGTTGGATTAAGTGGTTAAGATTGTGAAATATAATGGAAGCACCAATTTTAACTAGTTTTTTAATAACACCAAATATATGATTGCAGGTCAACCAGCTTAAGACTGTGCACCATTCCTGCTTCTAGGACACACATCAGTTCCACCCACAAACGCTGCACATCTGCAAGACGAAGAAGACGCATCAGCTGAGGAAAGAGACACTGCAAGCAGCAGAGATGGAGTCCACCAGGATGCAGACACTGGAGATCTACAGACCATGAAGAGAACACCTGATGGTGGAGAGGATGGTGATCAGCTGATCACAGAGGATGAGCCACATGATGACGAAGATCTATGTGTTCAGTCAGACAGTTAGAAGTTTTTTTTCATACTATTTGTGCAGCAAAAATGTGCACTTTTTTTTGTACATGGCTTAAACATGAATAATAAAGTGTGTCAAAGGCATTTTCTTTCTTTTTTTTAATTTTTTTTTATTTTAAAACTTGTCCTGTCCAGCATCATAGCAGCAAAATGATAATCTGGTTGCTGTATCGTACTGAACAAATTTGCTCTGCCAAGAGGAGGCCTATGGGTAAGGCTCCTCTTGATAATGTGATTAATTTATTTATTTATTTACTTTGAATCACGGAATCTATGTAATCTTGCTGGACCTGACCAGAGGGGACAGAAAAAGATAGAAAATAGCAAAAAGAGCAAAAGGGAAAGAAGAAAGGAGACAAAAAGATCACAGACAGAAGGAAACAACCCTTCAATCCACACCATCACCAGACAACAAACTGTTACACCTGTACATGAACACACCAGAAAATTTCCTACAACTTTTACAAAAGCAGAAACACACACACAGAAAAACAAACAAACAAAAAAAAAAAAAAACAGGGCTGCCAGTCATTAAGAGTTTTTAAATAATAACCAAACGAAAAAGACATAACAGCGACCAGATACTAACTCACAGGAAAAATACAAAAAATTTTTTTTATAATTATCGCTTAGTATTAAAAACCCACTAGACAACTCAGTGACTGTGTCAGCATGCAGAGCATGAGAAACAAGGAGTGATCAGTGATGAAGAGTGGTGAGTGAGATCATGCAAATGCGACCTCGCCTCCACAGAGGCCAGAGGCAGACCAGGGCCTGGGCCGGGCCCTCAGCAGCAGACCCGGAGCACCAACCCAAGCCACCCCACCACAAAGACGACTCCAGCCCCACCCGAAGGGCGGCAGAGGAGAGCCCCAGCAAGAGCCCCCCACGGTCCCGGGGCACAGGCCCCAGGACCGTGCCAGGGACCGCCCACCCGGGGCAGCCCAAGCGAAGGGCCCAGGGCCCCAGGAGCCCAGAGGCGGCCGCCCCACCCCCCAAAGGCAGAGGGCCTGCAACATGCCTAGGAGGACCAGGCCCCCCCAGACAGCCACCCGGCGTAGGCCAGCACACACCCCGATGTTCCAGCCGCACACCCCGGGAACCAGGGTGCTATCGGCCCCCTCCCCCCACTCCCCATCTACTTCAACCTGCATCCCATATAACCCCACACTCACACCCTCCCCCGTGCCGCACCCACAATCGCTCACCACCACACAATCACGCCACACACAACCCTCCCACCATGCCCCGTGGGGGACACCCCAGGCAGACCAGCGGACAGCGGGCCCCAACCCCCATAGAGCCAGCAGCCCACCAGTGCAGCCATCCCGGGACCCGGCCCCGGGACAACCCCCCCCCCCACTCCCAGCCACACACAGGGGGAGCAGGGGTGTGAGAGGTCCCCAATACCCTCTCCCTCCCCGCTCCTGACTGTTTATGTAGTGTGTGTTGTGTGCAATTAAAATTGACGGGCAGTGACTGCAATGAGCCGCGAGCCGGGCCACCTAAGTGGCCCCGCCCGCCATGCACCGCATGCCATGCCCCCCAGGTGTTGTTTGTGTGTTGTGTTTCTTGTGTTTTGGTGTCTTGGTGCAATTAAAACTGAGAGGCGAGCAGCCACGGGGTGCATCCAAGGAGACCACTGAATGGTCTCCTCCGTTCCACCCCTCATGGCTCCACGCCTCCCAACTCCCTACGTGTGTGTGTGTGTGTGAGACAGAGACAGCGGGAAGTAAGAGGGGTCCGGGGATATACGTCCAGAGGGAAGTTTGCTTCCCTCTGGATGATGAGCCTTTAGTGGCATTAGGCACCCCTGCTCCCCAGGAGGCCCCCCAGGGCAAGACAGGCCAGGAGAGGCCGCCCCCCACGACCGGGCCATTCAGGGACCGCAGCCAGTGAGCCGCCACCCACCCCAGAAAGTTCCCACCCTCCCACACCCCTAACGGGGAATGAGAGGATGGGGACAGCGGCAGACCCACGGCCCACCACCCCCAGGCCCGCCCAAGCCCCCCCCCCACAAGTGCACTTAACCCCGCCCCAACCACACAGAAACACATGCACACACCTATTTCCTTGCATACTCCTACTCATCATCACTCACATATGCCCTCTCAGCCCCACCCAAAAAATATAAACACTCGCACAGCATCCAACCCTCCCACTCTCACTCCCCAGACACACCCCCACTCATCCTAACACATGCATACGCACGCACACAAACATCCAAAGTATAGAATGCTATAGACAAAGGCATTTTCAAGTATTTTTGACTCTTTGTTGCCTCTTAAGCACATAAATAACCAGTGTCAGTTTTGAAAATGAAAATTACATTAAATTTTAATTACATATAAAAATCTTGTGGAGATAAACACTGAATAGAAACATGATTGTTAAACAGACGAGAAGCTTGACAGTTTTACTTTTTCATATCAGTTTTTACTGAAATTCTCTGTCAGAATAAACACTAGCAGCAGATAAAACATGAAATTTCAATAAAAGAAAATACAGAATATGCACACGTGATATAATAAAAACACTGAAGTTGTGGCGCAACATCTTCAAGTAATGTAGAGAGAGAATTTTACATCTTTGATGGCAATTTCAACACTGAATAAATATAATGTGCAATTGTGCTAAAAACTGCAAAATATGAGCAAATTTGTAACAAGAGCAACAATGAACAGATCCAGACGTCTTCTTTAGCTGCTGCAGGCTGTAGACCTCCATGATGACCCAGAGCTTCAGTGGAGAGTCAGTCAGGTGCTGGGAGACCTGTAGACACACACTGGTAGACAACAACCGTTTACAACAGTGTTCAGCCGTTTGCTTTATTTAGCTTCATTTAAAGGACGTTTATATTATTACAGGTTCTGTTTACAGGCTGATGCCAGACTGACGTGTTAGCTTCAGTAATTATGTTGTATGAACATGTGGTAGGATTATTAGATCATTTAAATCTTTTTCTGAGTTATGTAAAATAAATATGAAGTTGTTTCTTTTACAACATTGTAATGGACATGAATCCTTTATTCTCAGAGTTTAAATAAGTAAAGAAATCAGACAACACAAGTAAAGTAACCCTAAGCAGCATCATAACTTCAGGAACAGCAGGTGAGCTTACCTTTGCAGTGAGACGGTGTTGTTCAGTCCTGCGGTGGAAGTGTGAACAGATCTGCATCCAGACATTCCTGAAACGTCCGTGAGCTTCCAGAGATTTGTAGTTTCTGAACTGTTAATACGTGTAAGCACTGATACCATAAATGAGGTAGCTTATGTCCAGCGATGAGGTTGGAGGTAGAAAATTAGCATCAGAGCTCCATTCCTTAGCTTTGAGGTCGTAAGGATCTATGTTATTGATTGTTGACAATTTGGCCAAATACCGATCCCGGGCCTCCTTGATAAGCTTGTCCCTGTACGGTATCCTCTCATCATTCTTCTTTTTATCCATATTGATGACCGAGTAAACGGTTTTAAAACGTATTAGTAACTAAAGTACAGCTCCTGGTGTTGCTTGTTTATATCCGAGGTGCAAATTATACGGCCCAGGGGTGTGTGTCGACTAGTTAGGTCATGTGTTTGACAAAGACCGATAAGCTGGATGCCAACAGCTATTAAACAAAATGTGTTTGTCCTTTTGTTTTTTTGAAGTGGTTTACTGAAGATTGATTTGTTATCCAACTTTTCTTTTTGGCTCAGGTTGTCTCTGTCTGTAGGTCCTGTGCTGTGTCATTGGGTCTCATTGGTGTCTCTAGCCCAAAATGGTAACTGCAGTACCGCATCTAGTGGCGTTTGTCAAAAAAACATCAATTTATCATTTGCAGGGATTGTATGTAAGAATTCCCCTCAGAAACTGATGAAGTGGTAGCACCCAATTTTTTACATCTTTAGATGTTAATTTTGTTCGTCTTAACACGAACGTCAAAATAGACGTTTTGGTCCATTCAGCTTCCATAGTTTTGTCGCACTTTAATGCACATAAAAAGCGTCGTTTTGTTGTATTATAATTATTCCAGCCCCTTTTTTGTACAGCCAGTAAAACTGAACCGTGATCATCCAATCAGTAAAGAATAAGAGCAGATCCTCCAGTTCATCACTGGTCTCTGCTGAAGGATTGTCTGCATTGTTCCAGTAACCATGTGGTCTGCTGGTGTGTTTACATCTCCAGTCATATGCCAGGATACAGATTCAGATATAGATTAAATTTGTTTTATATTTTCTAAAGAAATAAAAGAAAGAAAGAATTCTTTCTTCACAGATGTCGACATACATACATTATTGTCTGAAACCACACTGAGCACCAACCTATGCATTACAATGAGACACACTAAATTAATAGCATCTATATTTAATAATATAGATAATAAAGTATATATACTACTATATTTACTATAGTATATTGTTCTTATAGAAGAACAGCATAATAAAAGATAAGAAAAAACCTTATTAATCCCACAACAGGTAAATTTGTGTGTTACTATAAATCAACTACAGAAAAAAAGAGGGAGAAAAGCAGATAAAAAAAATACAAATATTAAATACAAATGCAATAGAATGAAAACTATATACCACAGTAACTGGTGTTCTATGTACAAGCATCTATGTATATCCATACATACACCACCTGCTGGTGGTGGTGGTGTTAACCACTCTTAGAGCTAATTTTAGTAATCACAGTTAGGCCCTGAAATATTTGGACCGTAAAACAATTTCCATGATTTGGGCTCTGCATGCAACCACACAGGATTTGATTTGAACCAACCAAGATGTAATTGAAGTGCAGCCTTTCAATTATAATTCAAGTAGTTGGAAAAAAAATATGCTATGAAATTTTATGGGAATTATCCTCAGTTCATGGGCTCAAAAGTTAATGGATCAGTCAACTTTACCATAAATGTTTGTTAATGTGTGAAAATCCTTTGCAAGCGACGACTGAATAAAGTCTGGAACCCATGGACATAATCAAACATTTGGTTTTCTCCTCTGTGATCTGTTTCTCCACCTTTACAGCAACTGTCTTCTGTTGTTGGCTGTTTGTGGGTCTTTCTGCTTTAAGTTTTGTCTAAAGCAAGGGACCTTCATGGCCAGTAGTGTTGATATCTGATGACTGACTCATCCATTGCAGAATAATATACTTCTTTATCTTTAAAAAAATCCTTTGTTGCTTCCACAGTATGTGATTAGGTCCCGGCCTGATCCATACTTTCTTCTTCCCACCATTCTGATACAAGTTGATTTTAGTTTAATCCAGAGGTCTGCAACCTGCGGCTCCGGAGCCACAAGTGGCTCTTTGGACCTTCCACAATGGCTCTTAATACATGGCTAAACATGCTAAAGAAATACCTAATGTTTTTAAATATAGATATAATAAATGCAGGTTTTTAGCATTTTTGTTTTTATTTTTTTCATGGAAAAATTGCATTGAATTTCCACAACATAATGACACTAAAAGTACCGTGTCATAAGGTCAGAAACTCTGGGCTGTTTTTCTTATGCATCATTTTCCACAAATATCTACAAACCATAGAAGAAAGTCTGACTATCCTATTTTTCAAAAGTTTTATGTTTATTTTAAAAGCTAAAAATAGAAATAAAAATGTGGTTATTTAAACAATTTCCTGTAGTAGATATTTATCAAAAGTTGTTTTTTTAAAGAGTTTTATTTAGCTGGACTGAGGGAAAACTGGCTCTTTGGATTGTAAAGGTCACAGACCCCTGGTTTAATCGGTCCCAAAAATCTTTCTCCTGAACTGAGTCGGCTTCTTTAGATGGTTTTTGGTAAAGTTTATTACCATGTACAATAGAAACTGCAATCAAACTGCCAAACTTTACACAAATTCAATGACCCAATATTTTCTATTCTTAATGTTGTCTAAAATGGTAAAACAGACACTAACTTGCAATTTTAGAGAAAACCAAACAGGTTTGAAAATTAAGAATGAAGATGCAAACAACATAAAAATCATTTCCTGGTTTTTTTCATGAACATGAGGATTAGAACAGTGTTTCCATCCCCGTGGGCCTTAGGACCCAGTGCCTGCATTCCAGTCAGGGGTCACCAACTCTGATGTCTCTGTGGGACGGCAGACTTCAACGCCAGCGCTGCATGCATGAAAAACATTTTCGTTTTGATACCATTTGTAATAAAAACTTACTATACTTACCATTAACAAAACAGATGCTTTTAACTAATTCTGGTGTTGTACAATCTGTGTAAAGTGGCCTAACAAAAGAATGCAGCCAAACTGCTTGTGATGTCATGTTTTAGATTTCATATTAGTCCAAAGTCAGAGTCATTAGTTGTAATGCAGCCTTCCAGACAGTGTTGGAACTGATCGTATTTAGTGGCTATGCAAGCGTAGGATGTGGAAGCAGGCGGAAGATGTCGGATGGTCTGCTTGGACCACCTCCACCCGCATGTCCTGCATGGGTATCTCCCAGCCAACCCACAATTTTATCAACTGCTTCCGTGTGTTTTCCATCACTAAACGTGAAGAAATGACAAAATTATGATTAAGACCAAAAATTCAATATTTCGATTATTAGTAAAGTTTTCCAATACACATTTCGTTCTTGTGTATTACTGAGGTTTATAGAAACCTTTGTAGGCAGCTTTTAAAGTCATTTAGACAGTTTGAGGTAAATATTCTTACAATCATGCTCTAAATATAAAATTTGTTCTAAATAAACCTGAGCATCCTTAAGGCACATATTCTGGAAAACACACAATA
>NW_024580633.1:0-20465 GCF_017639745.1 Melanotaenia boesemani
TTCTGCTAAAACCAGTGAGAAGCCGAGCTGCTGCCTTTTCAACAAGTTAGAGGCGAGAGAGGATTTATTGTCAAGACCGGAGAGGAGGGAGCTGCAGTAGTTGAGTCTGGAGAAAATGAGAGCATTGATAACTTTTTCTAAATCGGGCCGGGAGAGGACAGGTTTGATTTTATTGATGGTGCGGAGGTGAAGGAAACAGGACTGGGTGACTTTTTTGATGTGAAGATGAAAATTAAGATTGGAATCAAGTATAACACCCAGGTTTCTGGCAGAGGGGGTGATGTTAGAGGAGAGAGGACCAAGACTGTCTTCAATATGGGCGGTGGAGTGAGGAGGGTTGATGAAGATCATTTCAGATTTAGAACTGTTGACTTGTAGAAAGTTTTGTGCCGTCCAACTGTTCACATGGTTGAAACACTCGAACACAGCAGCTCGGCTTCCAGTGTCTTTGAAAGAAATTAGAAAAAATAAATCACAAATAAAAGTCCAGCAAACAAAGAACTGAACACTTTTCCACAAGTCGTCCCGATCCTGGAAAACCCTGATTATAAACACGGATCCTAATTAAATACACAGAACACTAATGAAGTACATTAACTGGCCATAAAATATCTGCTATCTGGACGTTTCCTGGTCATGTTGACTGGGAATAAATAATTCTCTACATGTATTTATTTACCAGCCAGAAGGGACATTTTAAATGGAAATAAAAGCTAACAATCCTTTACTCTCAAACATGTTTATTGATCCATACGCTCTTTAGTGTTTACTTTTAGGTGTATTAAGGACTGGAGCGTCCTGGGACAGAAGTAAACAGCCAGAACCCAGTCCTCAGTGGAGAACTGCTCCAGTCTGACACAGCTGCCCAGAATGAAGGAGATCAGGAGCTTATATAGAGGAGTCTTCCTGACTGGCCAATCACAGAGACAACGGAACTGCTGGCGACCAATCCTGGAAGAGGGCGGAGCTGCAGACACAGGATCAGCAGCCAATCACCTGCAAGCACTGGCACAGTCCATTTACTAACTGCTTCATGAACATGGTGGTATCATCTGCTCGCTGGGTGATTGCTGGCTGTTTGCCTCAAACATTAAGTTTCCCAAAGTCTACATGTTTGTAAGGGTCTTTTCAAAAAGCCTGACTATGTGTAGGGCTGGGCGATGTGGCCTATAACTGATATCAAGATTTGTTTTTTCGCTTTAGCGATACATAATATAAATCTTGATGTTTTAAATCTCTAAAACAGTTGTTCCCAATCTGGGATCTGGGACCTCCCCCATAGAACACAAGGGGTCCCTGTTAATAGTGTCTAATAAGCCAATATGAGCTGGAACGCAGGTGTATGACACTTAAATAAAATATTCATTCATTCATTTATAAATACATGAAACCCAGTGTTTCCCTGATCATTATATTAGGGGGCGCCCCAACCCTCCAACATCAACCCCGACCAAAGAAAATCTATTTTATTTTCTATAATTACTCATTTAATAACTTGGATATTTTTACATGGAATTATTTTAATGTGTATTCAAATATTATTTTATTATTTAGGTTTTTTCTATTTTCCACCAGATCCCATAGATAGATAGATAGATAGATAGATAGATAGATAGATAGATAGATAGATAGATAGATAGATAGATAGATAGATAGATAGATAGATAGATAGATAGATAGATAGATAGATAGATAGATAGAAGACGTGGCTGCATTCCTTCAAGAGGAAACAGCCGGTAATGGACAGATGCAAGGGTATCGATGGCTACACCTGCGTGTAATACAGAGAGGATATGTGGTAACACAAGACACAGTAAGACAGCTGATCAAGCTGTTTGACCCTGAAGACGTTGAACTCAGGCGGGCACGGCGCCTGAGACGCAGGCATCACCACAACAAAGGCCCAACGCTCTATGGCATGTGGATTCTTATGATAAACTGAAGCCATATGGCACTGCCATTAACGGGTGCATTGACGCTTTCAGTCGCTATGTTGTGTGGATGGAAGCCTACAGAACAAACAACCACCCCAAAGTAATTGTGGACTATTTCATTACTTCCATTGAGCGTTTGAGAGGATGTCCAGAGCGACTATGTGCTGACAGAGGTACTGAGAACGGCCACATCGAGAACATGATGGTCTTTTTGTGCAGGAATCAAGCAGATAGTTTAGCAAGAGACGAAGTTTCCTCTACGGCCGCAGTACTGCAAACCAGCGGATGGAGTCGTGGTGGAGAATCCTGAGGAAACAAAGTGCACCACTTTGGATAAACCTTTTCCAAACTCTCCAAGGTGATGGACGTTTGTCTGGTGACTTCTTAGATAAAAGTCTTATCCAAATCTGCTTCCTAAATCTAGTTCAGGTAAGTCTCCAGACATCTGTCCTCTTATTCTTCTATAGCTTACTGTCTGTCATGACTGCCCCATGGCCAAAACACACGAACCAACATTTTAAAGGTAAAACCTAGTTTACAGAATAACAATGGGAATAGCAGCTAAATGCACGATGCTCTTCATGTGGTAATGATATAATAATGATCCACAAAGAAAAACAAAGCTGAAACATTTTTCTATTAAATAGAATTAAAGAGTAAAACTGTGATGGTGAGAGGAGCGAGCAATCTTACTAAGCAAGTGAAAACTACATTTTGACAATAAAAGCTTTGGCAGTTTGAGTGGCAAAAGAAAAAGAGCATTTTGACCATAAACATGTTTCTACCTGTACGCGGGTCAGCACCTTGGAGAGCAGCGACTCGCAAAGTCCTGTCACCGTCAATTTTAACTTCATGTCTTTGTTCCGTGGCTTTATTACAAAAATCCCACATCAGTTGGTTTTACGCAGCAACGGTTGGATTGTGTGTGTAATGCAAACATTGGTTTATATAAAAGTTTTTTGTTTGTTTGTTTTTATGCAGGATGAACTTGATGAATTCACACAAGATAAGAGCAAAGTCCGGCCATGGTGTTATTGGAGGTCGTCCTGTTCTCATGTACACACTTCCCGAGATGTATGGTGCAGAGGACAGCATGAAACCCGGTGACATGGTGGAGTTGGTCCTTTGCAAGCAAGAGTGTTCACCCAAAGGCCAAAACCCATGTGATGAAAGTGTGTTTGAGCTCTGCTGTCTTTTAATGCAGGAAAAAGGATGGATGCTCCTACAGATGCATCTTCTGCTGCTGAACTGTACACCTTATTAGGAAGTGAAATTATGATGAATATCTAAGGCTGGACAACTGTACCTGAGCTCTGGAGGAGCACTAATGCAGACTTCATCATATAAGACTCCATACAGGCCACATAATTAAAGCAGTATTCAAATAGACTGGATAAATGTGATGCTGTAAGATTCTATAACAAACTTGTACAAAAAAAAAAAAGTAGTGCTGGGCAGCGATTAAAATTTTAATCGCGATTAATCGCATTGTTACGCACAAAATGTCTCTTTCCTTTAAAAGAAGGCCTACGGTTATATAAAGAAAATACAGTAAATGTTGGTTTACTAACACGACATCAGGGGTCTCCAACCTGCGACTCTGGAGCTGCAAGTGTCTCTCTGGACCTTCCACAATGTCTCTAAATACGTGGATAAAAAATTTTTTAAATCTATTTTCTTGTCATTAGGTTGTAAACCAGAGACTTTTTTTTTCTTTTACTTTACATCATTTTCCACAAATATCTACATCCCTTAGAAGAAAGTCTGTTTATCCTCTTTTTTTAATAAAGGTTTTATGTTTTTGTTTATTTTAAAACCTAAAAACAGAAATAAAAATGTGGTTCTTCAAAAATAACAAACATCCTATGGTGGCTCTTCATTAAAAATATATATTAAGTTTCCTTTTTGAAAAGTCTGGTAACATTTGTGTCTCTAAAGGAGTTTTATTTAGCTGGCTGAGGGAAAAAATGTCTCTTTGGATTGGAAAGGCTGCAGACCCCTGCACTAAACACATAAACAGGTTTAGCAGCAGTTTTCTCTTTAAACAGCAACAGTTAAAATATTTCTTCATATATATTTATAAAATCACATATTTATGAGAAAGAAGGATGAAATGTTCAGGATTTACTAACTAAAAGGTAAAAAGTCAGCAGGATGAATTTAAAGCTGTGAAGCTGCTTCCTTCTAAACACAGAAGGAACAATATGTGATGAATATCAGCATCAGGTGAACAGACAGAAAGCAGGATGAGAATCTCACAGCTTCTAGATGGTGAGGAGAGAGAAATATTCACAATATGCACAATAACTTCAATCCATGCATCTTCACTGCTTCATTATCCAGATTTCTGCCTATAAATTCAACAACTGCACAGGTTTATATGCTTCATCAGTACCACCCCTTCATATTGAAAAATGTGACAGGGTGGTAAATTTCAACATTAATTTGCTGCCAGTTCACTACATGGTAAGCTAGCTGACTCAGCATATCTGATTTCAATCTGAAATATCATTTAGTTTTCTTTAATATTGTTTTTCCTAAAGAAAGAAAAAGTTTTCTTGATCTATTTTGCATTTCGAGGTGGTGACATCAAACTTGATGGACCCCATACAACCTATAATAACATCAAATATCAAATAATGTGGGAACTTATCTGCTTTTGAACTTGGATCCGAGGCTCACATGATGTCATTTTCTTTTTGTGATGCTGTGTAAAATAAGAATATATTCTTTACAGACTAAAAAGTAAGTGTGACGAGGGCATATGTTATACTAAGGAAGACATTCAAGTTGTAATTTTTTTTAAATAAAAACAATATTTATTCTTTTTAAAAAATTTATTCATAATATCAAGAATATCCATCTCATCCTGAAAACAATAACATTTTGTTTAAAAATATGTATATATTTCTTGTTGCATGCATATTCCATGTGCTAATTAAAGATGATGAAAGATTGTATATTTTTCTTTTAAATGAGCATTGCCTCTTATTATGTGATTAAGAACACATATCTTAACAGCTTGGAACTTTTAAAATGCAGTGGGACACATTTTTATGGATTTTTAATGTCATCAAATGTTGAGGACTCAAATGGCACCAGTTTCATAGAATAATCCAGTTACATGCCCTCTACTGGCTGGTGGTGGAACTGCAGTTTGTTAAATACTACCCTCTTGTGGCTGATGGTGGAACTGCAGTTTATTTGTTGAGTCATTCTATGAAACGGGTGTCATTTCCACTTCTTAATGAATCTATTCCACAGGTATAAAATATTTTATTATTACCTTTAATTTTAATATTACTTATAATTATTCAGACCTGGGAGTCATTCTTGTACCACCCTTTTATGGACAACATGCACACAATGACCAATAATACATTAAATCATTTGTAAAAACTGTATGTTTTCATACCAGAAAAGTGTCCTTTATTAGAAATTAATATTTGAAAATGTAATTCAAGTTTAAAACAACTGCACAGGTTTATATGCTTCATCAGTACCACCCCTTCATATTGAAAAATGTGACACGGTGGTAAATTTCAACATTAATTTGCTGCCAGTTCACTACATGGTAAGCTAGCTGACTCAGCATATCTGATTTCAATCTGAAATATCATTTAGTTTTCTTTAATATTGTTCTTCTTAAAGGAAAAAAAAAAGTTTTCTTGGTCTATTTTGCGTTTCGGGGTGGTGACATCAAGCTTGTCAGACCCCATCCAACCTATAATAACATCAAATATCAGATAATGTAGGAACTTATCTGCTTTTGAACTTGGATCCGAGGCTCACATGATGTCATTTTCTGTTTGTGATGCCCTGTAAAATAAGAGTATATTCTTTAAAGACTAAAAAGTAAGTGTGATGAGGGCATATGTTATACTAAGGAAGACATTCAAGTTGTAATTTTTTTTAAATAAAAACAATATTTATTCTTTTTAAAAAATTTGTTCATAATATCAAGAATATCCATCTCATCCTGAAAACAATAACATTTTGTTTAAAAATATGTATATATTTCTTGTTGCATGCATATTCCATGTGCTAATTAAAGATGATGAAAGATTGTATATTTTTCTTTTAAATGAGCATTGCCTCTTATTATGTGATTAAGAACACATATCTTAACAGCTTGGAACTTTTAAAATGCAGTGGGACACATTTTTATGGATTTTTAATGTCATCAAATGTTGAGGACTCAAATGGCACCAGTTTCATAGAATAAGCCAGTTACATACCCTCTACTGGCTGGTGGTGGAACTGCAGTTTGTTAAATACTACCCTCTTGTGGCTGATGTTGGACCTGCAGTTTATTAGCTACATGCCCTCTACTGGCTGGTGGTGGAACTGCAGTTTATTAGCTACATGGCCTCTACTGGCTGGTGGTGGAACTGCAGTTTGTTAAATACTACCCTCTTGTGGCTGATGTTGGAACTGCAGTTTATTAGCTACATGCCCTCTACTGGTTGGTGGTGGAACTGCAGTTTGTTAAATACTACCCTCTTGTGGCTGATGTTGGAACTGCAGTTTATTAGTTACATGCCCTCAACTGGCCGGTGGTGGAACTGCAGTTTGTTAAATACTACCCTCTTGTGGCCGATGCTGGAACTGCAGTTTATTTGTTGAGTCATTCTATCAAACGGGTGTCATTACCACTTCTCAATAAATCTATTCCACAGGTATAAAATATTTTAATATTACCTTTAATTTTAATTTTACTTATAATTATTCAGACCTGGGAGTCATTCTTGTACCACCCTGTTATGGACAACATGCACACAATGACCAATAATACATTAAATCATTTGTAAAAACTGTATGTTTTCATACCAGTAAAGTGTCCTTTTCTAGAAATTAATATTTGAAAATGTAATTCAAGTTTAAAACAACTGCACAGGTATATATGCTTCATCGGTACCACCCCTTCATTATGAAAAATGTGGCAGGGTGGTAAATTTCAACATTAATTTGCTGCCAGTTCACTACATGGTAAGTTAGCTGACTCAGCATATCTGATTTCAATCGGAAATATCATTTAGTTTTCTTTAATATGGCTCTTCTTAAAGAAAAAAAAAGTTTTCTTGATCTATTTTGCGTGACGGGGTGGTGACATCAAGCTTGACTTATGGCTTTATGACATTAATCTGATAACTGAAAGCATGTGTCTGTGGTTTGTTCAAAAAGAAAAACAATTTCATTATGAGGATTTTTGCCCCCCTCCCCTCTTTCTGTTTCCCTGCTAATAACAGTTGCCAAGAATACCTGAACGTAAATGTACAAATGAGCATTTCTGTCTTCAGGTGGATATTGAGAAGCTGGATTACAACCTGCCACTGTTCTTTGACGGATTATCTGAAACTGATCATTTGTTCGAGCTCTTGGCCTGTAAGGGAATCCATGAAATGCTGGAATGTGGAGGGTCCAAGATCCTTCCTGTCATTCCTCATCTCATTGGGGCGGCAGTGGCTCAGGCGGTAGAGCAGGTCGTCCAATGATCGGAAGGTCGGCGGTTCGATTCCCGCTCCCGCAGTCATCTGTCGTTGTGTCCTTGGGCAAGACACTTAACCCTCCTTGCCTCCAGTGTTGGCATCGCTGGTGTATGAATGTGTGGATGAATGTTCGGTGATGGTCGGAGAGGCCGTAGGCGCAGACTGGCAGCCACGTTTCCGTCAGCTTGCCCCAGGGCAGCTGTGGCTACACACGTAGCTTACCATCACCAGGTATGAGTGAGGAGTGGATGAATAATGGATTCACACAATGTAAAGCGCTTTGGGTGCCTTGAAAAGCGCTATATAAATCTAATCCATTATTATTATCTGATTCAGCCCATCTGCAGTAAGTCTGAGACCTGTCAACTCTTACATTTTACCAAACACACATAACACATTGTCTCTATCTGTTTTTATTTTCTTTTGCATCATTTTACCTTGACTGTGTTTAGGTGTTATTTCTGTAAAAATGGCCCTGCTGTATGACAGCAGAGAGAGTTCAACAGGCTGGAGCATAACACCAGCTTGTCTGTTGTACAGTCAAGTTGATGAAAATTTATTCTTAATTTGCTGATCATTTATCTATTTGAATGTGTTTTACTAAGCTGCAGTTAGTAGAGCTCTCACGGCCACTATGTCCTGTCTTCATAAACTTTTGCATCTTTGCAAACTTCTCTTTAATATATTAAATGAAAGGCCGAATATAGCTGACGCGACATACCATCTGAAATGGAATTATTTTAAAAATATACCTATTCAGCAAGCCCCCTCTGTCCTCTACATGCATGTGCTGACTAAATGGTAGTTGGTAACCGTGGCAACAGAAACTCAGATGCAGACGCCAGATCAGAGCAGCCTGCAGGCTTATTGAACATGTAGGAAACTATCTGTGGACTTTGACTGTTTGAAACAAAATGTTGCATCATCCTCTGGACACACACAAGCTGTAAGAGCTGAACCCGCCTCTGAAATGATTCTGTCACGTAACATAACTGCAGCCGACCGAGCTGCAGGTTCTGTGTCAGAGCCGGTTACCTTGACAACGCGTCACAACAAAATAGTCCACTCAGCCGCTTCTTATGAAAAACTTACGATTTTACCGGTAAAAAAACAACATTAACATATTAATAATTTATTTAATATTTTTTCTTTCTTAATGGACCATGGTATAAGCGGGATAATGCCCTCCGAGGTGGCCATCATCATAAATTAATGGACTTCGCGGAGGCAACCGGTTCACGCCTCCACGTCGGTGAATCCACCTTTAACTTGATGAACTGTTAAAAAAGAACACACACAGATTAAATAGAATTTCTTTCTTTCTTTTTTAATATCAAAGCATGAACATTCTCTCGTCAACTTCTGTAAAAGACTAACCCACAAAATGCCTCTGCTTAGTGTTTCCAACAAACATTTAAACAGCCTTTCAAATACAAAACGCAAGAAAAATCTAATGAACACTTAAATCACCAATACTTAATATACCATAATAAAGTTACCATAAGTAAAGGTTTTATGGAAAAGTAACAAACCTGTACAAATTCTATAAGAAATTAATGTGCATGACCACTTACATTTCCAATTTATTTACAATGGGTCTATAAAATTAAATAAATATGCAGAAATGTAAACATACTGAATTAGGAAATGTATTACTGTTAACATATTTATGAAAAAATGAACTGAACATTCACAAAAACAGTTTGTCTTGCAAGACTGTAGGAAGACTGAGATTTCTTAAACTGTGGTGGTAATCTTGGTGTCCTCTAAGGAGAATTCTGCCAGTGGCTTTCCAGGTATCAGCCTTGAAATCATGTGTGATGAAGGTACTTTCATTGTTGTCCCCAGTGTGCAGCGATCGTAGAATTCATGCCAAAAAGCAGCCTGACCCACTAGCACTATCAGCTTCCTCAGTGTTATCTGGGAGTAATCGCCTCACCTCCAGTGGACTGGTCAAAATGTCTGGATCAGAAAATGCTTCAGTCATGTCATTAAAGCAATTTACATGCTGTGTATATATACATATATATAACCTTTGTGTGAGGAGTGTGAACAGGTGTATCAGGATGATAAATAAGTGTGTCATCTGGTTCAAACTCAGCCCCTCGGTTTGGACCAAAGACAATTTCAGGGTCAGAGTTATCATGAAGTTCTTCTCCAAGGGTTATTTGTTCTGGAAGAAAAATTGTATCCCTGTGAAATCTCTGGTAAGATCAAATGGATCTCTGAAGCAACTGGGAGATCAGATATGACGGTGTGGTTTGTAATATTTGAGCGGACTGTGGCAACCTGTTCCTGGTCTTGAGTAAAGAGACACCTGAGACAGGGATCGGGTGTCAGGAACTTCAATCATCTCATCTGGACCCTCAAAGCTGGAACCATCTTGCCTTCTGACTGACTTGTAGAGGAATCTTCACTGACTGCTTTTGGCTGAGCGGCAACATAGAAAAGCAGCTTGGGAAGTTTAACAGGGTCATAAATTGTGCCAATTGAGACGCCATCAGAAAAGATGTTTTGTTTAAAGTCCCAAACATCAAATCTGAAGTCAGATTCATGACCTTTAATAATAGTAATAATAATAATAATTAAAGCTGCAAGCAGCGATGAAGGCCCTCGCACCACTGGCGCCGCTCCGGCCTATTGCACCGCTCCACCAGCCGGCAACCTCCCTCCCCAAGCAAGCTCGCTCTGGCTGGCAGCCGTGCGCTCAGTCGTCCTCATATTTTCTGCCTTGGGTGGTGAATATCTCCCTTTGAGGGTCAACTGGTACATTACTGGGCCCAAAAATGCATCAGAAGAGTTCTTGACCATGTTCTGACCAATTGTGTGAAATAAATAGAAAGAAAAGCATGGTTTTAATATCTGCAGATATCAACATGGCCAGTAGGTGGCGCTATAGTGTTTGATCATGTACTAACATGTTGAGGTTGGGACTTTATTGACTCCTGCCAAATATCACATCCTTTGGTCAACCGAGTCCAGAGTTATAGCCACTTCCTGTTTGATGGCGAGGGACTGAATCCTCCCTGGCAGCCATTTTAATCATGATGGTGTAAGTAGATTGTGATATTTTTATTGATGAGGTCTCCAAGAACGATATTGATGAGTTTGATGATGTTTGTAAGGTTTTCAATGGTAAAACATGGGGTACTTCCTGTTCCCAGGGGGCGGCGCTATGGCGTTCACAACATCTGGACATGTAGATGTAGTCAGCATGGAAGTGACATCATACGTGGCCATTTTGGTTAAGATAGGTTGTTTAATATGTAAGTTATATCAGTTTCGTCTGTCATGGCAAGATATCAAAGTTTGAGGCCACGCCCCCGCCATGCCCTTTCTCCTTTGAGAAAGTTTTGGATAACTTTTGATCACACATGCCTCTGGAAGCTTCAGAGTGATTTTGAGGTAAATACGATAAAGTCTGTAGGAGGAGTTCGTTCAAATGCAATGGCAAGAAACAGGCCAAAATGACCCTGAAAATGACACGTTTTCCAAAATGGCCGACTTCCTGTTGAAATTAGCCTGTAGGTCTAATGGACAGTTTTGTGCATCCTGGCATAGAAAATCAATGTGGTTAATTTCATGCATGTCGGTCCACGTAGGGGGCGGGGCTGGTTGATCAAAATATTGTAGGGGGCGCTATAGAGCCACTATGTCACTATTTCAGCATATGTCAATTTGGCTCAGTTCCACGTCTGAATACGATGGTTCCTGCCGAGTTTGGTGGAGATCGATGGTACACCGGGTGAGTTGCAAGTACTTCCTGTTTGGTGGCGTTGGACCAATATTCGCCATGGTTACGTTTGGCGAAGGAACTTGAGATTTTTGTTGTAGTATCATGAAAGGGTTTGACCTGTTGTGAAGCACTTTCAAGTGTCTGGGGTTCATGCCTGAGGAGAAGGACCACGACAACTGCAAAAAAGCACTTCCTGTTGAAAGTGGGCGGGGCTTAGGGCTAGACCGGAAGTGGTCACATGGGTCTGTTCGGGACCGGACCATGACTAAGCCCTGTGAGTTTGATGGTGATTGGGTGAAAATTGAGGGACTTATACTGATTTATGATGTCATGGCGTCTTATCAAAGTTCGCCATGGCGCCACGGTCTTGCTTTACAGCGTAGAGCAACAGTCTTCACCGGATATCCTCCCCCACTTGTTTTCAGGTGTCTGATGCAGTTTGACCCCGGTTGTGTTCAAAACATCAGAGAAGTGGGTCTTCAAGTAAAAAACATGACTTCCTGTCGCCAGGGGGCGTGGCCTATTGATCAACCAATAATGACCATGTAGATGTCTTGAGGATGGGACTAGTGTCATTCGTGGCCATTTTGGTTCAGAAATATTGTTTTACGTGGGAGTTATTTCAATTTCGTGTTTCATGGCGAGACATCAAACTTTGAGGCCACGCCCCCGCTACGCCGTTACTCCTTTGAGAAAGTTTTCGATAACTTTTGATCACACATGCTTTCTGAACATCCTGAGCCATTTTGGTGTCAATACGATAATATCTCTAGGAGGAGTTCGTTCAAATGCGAGGTCAATAAAACGCCAAAATGGCGACTTTGACCCAAAATGGCCGACTTCCTGTTTTATTTAGGACAGTGTTTCAAGAGGATTTTTTGTTCGCCCGATCATTTTGAACAAGTGTAGCAAATTTCATAAAGATTGATGACATGCAGTGGCGGGGCACCATAAATAGGTGGCGCTCTGGTGCAATTTTGCCTGAAAAGTCCCGAGCACCCTACCATATGTAAATTTACGCATTCCTTTGGGGGGGTAGGCAAAATTTGGTGAGTTTTGGGGTATGTTGAGACCTCCGAAAATGGCCTAGAGTTTTGAGAAGAAAAATAAGAATAAGATTAAAGCTGCAAGCAGCGATGAAGGCCCTCGCACCTCTGGCGCCGCTCCGGCCTATTGCACCGCCCCCTCGGCCTGCAACCTCCCTCCCCAAGCAAGCTCGCTCTGGCTGGCAGCCGTACGCTCAGTCGTCCCCATTTCTTCTGCCTCGTGTGGTCATTGTCTCTCTCTGACCATCATCTCATACATCAATGGGCCTAATAATGACATCAGAAGTGGTCATGACCTTGTTCTGACCAATAGTGTGAAACAAATCCAAACAAAATCATGCTTTTAAGATCTGCAGATATCAACATGGCCAGTAGGTGGAGCTATAGTGTTTGATCTTGTACTAACATGTTGAGGTTCGGACTTTAATGACAACTGCCAAGTATCACGTCATTGGGTCAACCGAGTCCAGAGTTATAGCCACTTCCTGTTTGATGGCGAGGGACAGAAACCTCACAGGCAGCCATTTTATTCATGATGGTGTAAGCAGTTTGTTATATTGTGAGTCATGTGTTCATCAAGGATAATATTGATGAGTTTGAGTAGGTGTGTAGGGTTTTCAATGGGAAAAAAGGGGTACTTCCTGTTTCTAGGGGGCGGGGCTATGGCGTTGAAAACATCAGGACATGAAGAGGCTTTTTGGTTTGTACTGGCATGTTATATAAATATGCCACATTTCATGAATGTCAGTCAAAGCAGTGGTTGGAGCTGATAGAATAAATAATTATAGGGGGCGCTATAGAGCCACATAACCAGCATATGTCTATTTAAATCAGTTCCAGGCCTGACCACTGTCCTTCCTGCCGAGTTTGGTGGAGATCGGGAGTACTATGGGTCAGTTGCAAATACTTCCTGTTTCATGGCGATGAACGCCATTCGCCATGGTTTTGCTTGAGGAAGGAACTAGAGGTTTGTTTTCGGTAGTATCACGAAAGAGTTTGACCTGATCTGAAGCACTTTTGAGTGTGTGGAGTTCATTCCTGAGGAGAGGGACCCCAGTGTCTGAAAAAGACACTTCCTGTTGAAAGTGGGCGGGGCTTAGACCAAGACCAGAAGTAGTTCAATGTATCTGTTCAGGAACAGACCCTGAGTAATTACTGTGAGTGTGATGGTGATTGGATGAAAATTGAGGGATTTATACTGATTAATGATGTCATGGCGTTTTATCCAAGTTTGTCATGACGCCACCGTCTGGCCATGCAGCGTTGAGCAATGTCCAGGTGACAACATCTGGACATGTAGATGTGGTCAGCATGGAAATGACACCAAACGGGGCCATTTTGGTTAAGATAGGTTGTTTTATATGTAAGTTATGTCAGTTTCGTCTCTCATGGCGAGATATCAAAGTTTGAGGCCACGCCCCCGCCATGCCCTTTCTCCTTTGAGAAAGTTTTGCATAACTTTTGATCACACATGCCTCTGGAAGCTTCAGAGTGATTTAGAGGTAAATACGATAAAGTCTGTAGGAGGAGTTCGTTCAAATGCAATGGCAAGAAACAGGCCAAAATGACCCTAAAAATGACACTTTTTTCAAAATGGCCGACTTCCTGTTGAAATTAGCCTAGATGTGTAATGGACAGTTTTGTACATCCTGGCATGATAAATCACTGTTGTTAATTTCATGCATGTCGGTCCACGTATTGGGCGGGGCTGGTTGATAGAAATATTGTAGAGGGCGCTACAGAGCCACTATGTCACTATTCCAGCAAATGTCAGTTTGGCTCAGTTCCTCATCTGACTACGATCCTTCCTGCCGACGTTGGTGGAGATCGATTGTACACTGTGTGAGTTACAAGTACTTCCTGTTTGGTGGCGTCGGACCAATATTCGCCATGGTTACGTTCGGCTAAGGAACTTGAGATTTTTATTGTGGTATCATGAAAGGGTTTGACCTGTTGTGAAGCACTTTCAAGTTTCTGGGCTTCATGCCTGAGGAGCAGGACCCCGGCAACTGAAAAAAAGCACTTCCTGTTGAAAGTGGGCGGGGCTTAGGGCTAGACCGGAAGTGGTGATATGGGTCTGTTCGGGACCAGACCATGACTAAACCCTGTGAGTTTGATGGTGATTGGGTGAAAAATGAGGGAGTTATACTTGTTTATGATGTCATGGCGTCTTATCGAAGTTCGCCATGGCACCACGGTCTCGCCTTGCAGTGTAGAGCAACAGTCTTCACCAGATATCATCACCAACTTGTTTACAGGTGTCTGATCCAGTTTGACCTCAGTTGTGTTGAAAATGTCAGAGAAGTGGGTCTTCGAGTAAAAAACATGACTTCCTGTCGCCAGGGGGCGTGGCCTATTCATAATCCAATAATGAACACGTAGATGTCTTGAGGATGGGACTAGTATCAGACATGGCCATTTTGGTTCAGAAATGTTGTTTTATGTGGGAGTTATATCAATTTCGTCATTCATGGCGAGACATCAAACTTTGAGGCCACGCCCCTTGTACACCGTTACTCCTTTGAGAAAGTTTTGCATAACTTTTGATCACACATGCCTTCTGAACATCCTCAGCCATTTTGGTGTCAATCCAACAATGTCTCTAGGAGGAGTTCGTTCAAATGCGAAGTCAGTAAAACGCCAAAATGGCGACTTTGACCCAAAATGGCTGACTTCCTGTTTTTTTTAGGACAGTGCTCCAAGAGGATTTTTTGTTCGCCCCACCATTTAGAACAAGTGTACCGATTTTCATGAAGATTGATGACATGCAGTGGCAGGGCATCAAAAATAGGTGGCGCTCTCGTTCAATTTTGCCCGAACAGTCCCGAGCACCCCACCATATGTAAATTTACGCATTCCTTTGGGGGGGTAGGCAAAATTTGGTGAGTTTTCGAGCATGGGCAGTACCCCAAAAATGTGTTTGAGTTTTGAGAAGAATAATAAGAATAAGAAGAAGAAGAAGAAGAAGAAGAAGAAGAAGAAAAAACGCTTGCATTACAATAGGCCTTCGCACCGCCTTCGGTGCTCGGGCCTAATTAAAGCTGCAAGCAGCGATGAAGGCCCTCGCACCTCTGGCGCCGCTCCGGCCTATTGCACCGCCGCATGAGTCGTAACGTCCCTGCCCCAACATGCCTGCTCTTGCTTGCAGCCGTATGCTCACTCGTCCCCATGCTTTCTGCCTTGGGTGGTCATTGTATCCCTCTGAGGATCACCTGGGACCTCAATGGTCCCAGTAATGACATCAGAAGTGTTCATGAGCATGTTCTGACCAATAGTGTGAAATAAATTTAAAGAAAAGTATGGTTTTAATATCTGCAGATATCAACATGGCCAGTAGGTGGCGCTATAGTGTTTGATCATGTACTAACATGTTGAGGTTGGGACTTTAATGACAACTGCCAAATATCATATTCTTTGGTCAGCCGAGTCCAGAGTTATAGCCACTTCCTGTTTGATGGCGAGGGACAGAAACCTCACAGGCAGCCATTTTAATCATGATGGTGTAAGGAGTTTGTTATATTGTGAATCATGAGTTCATCAAGGAAGACATTGATGAGTTTGAGTAGGTTTTTCAAGTTTTCAATGGTTAAAAATGTGGTACTTCCTGTTTCCAGGGGGCGGGGCTATTGCGTTGACAACATCTGGACATGTAGATGTGGTCAGCATGGAAATGACATCATATGTGGCCATTTTGGTGAAGATAGGTTGTTTTATATGTACGTTATATCAGTTTCGTCTCTCATGGCGAGATATCAAAGTTTGAGGCCACGCCCCCGCCATGCCCTTTCTCCTTTGAGAAAGTTTTGCATAACTTTTGATCACACATGCCTCTGGAAGCTTCAGAGTGATTTTCAGGTAAATACGATAAAGTCTGTAGGAGGAGTTCGTTCAAATGCAATGGCAAGAAACAAGCAAAAATGACCCTAAAAATGACACTTTTTTCAAAATGGCCGACTACCTGTTGAAATTAGCCTAGAGGTGTAATGGACAATTTTGTACATCCTGGCATGGTAAATCAATGTGGTGAATTCCATTCATGTCGGTCCATGTAGTGGGCGGGGCTGGTTGATAGAAATATTGTAGGGGGCGCCATAGAGCCACTATGTCACTATTCCAGCATATGTCAATTTGGCTCAGTTCCACATCTGACTACGATCCTTCCTGCCGAGTTTGGTGGAGATCGAGGGTACACCGGGTGAGTTACAAGTACTTCCTCTTTGGTGGCGTCGGACCAATATTCGCCATGGTTACGTTTGGCGAAGGAACTTGAGATTTTTATTGTGGTATCATGAAAGGGTTTGACCTGTTGTGAAGCACTTTCAAGTGTCTGGGGTTCATGCCTGAGGAGAAGGACCACGACAACTGCAAAAAAGCACTTCCTGTGGAAAGTGGGCGGGGCTTAGGGCTAGACCGGAAGTGGTCATATGGGTCTGTTCGGGACCGGACCATGACTAAGCCCTGTGAGTTTGATGGTGATTGGGTGAAAAATGAGGGAGTTATAGTGATTGATGATGTCATGGCGTCTTATCGAAGTTCGCCATGGCGCCACGGTCTTGCTTTGCAGTGTAGAGCAACAGTCTTCACCGGATATCATCCCCAACTTGTTTTCAGGTGTCTGATGCAGTTTGACCCCGGTTGTGTTCAAAACGTCAGAGAAGTGGGTCTTCGAGTAAAAAACATGACTTCCTGTTGCCAGGGGGCGTGGCCTATTCATAATCCAATAATGACCACATAGATGTGTTGAGGATGGGACTAGTATCATACGAGGCCATTTTGGGTCAGAAAAGTTGTTTTATGTGGGAGTTATATGAATTTCGTCTTTCATGGCGAGACATCAAACTTTGAGGCCACGCCCCCTGTACGCCGTTACTCCTTTGAGAGAGTTTTGCATAACTTTTGATCACACATGCCTTCTGAACATCCTCAGCCATTTTGGTGTCAATACGATAATATCTCTAGGAGGAGTTCGTTCAAATGCGAGGTCAGTAAAACGCCAAAATGGCGACTTTGACCCAAAATGGCCGACTTCCTGTTTTATTTAGACCTATACTATAATTTCTTTTTTTGTTCCCCCCACCATGTGGAACATGTGTACAAAGTTTCATGAAGATTGCTAACTTGCAATGGAGGGGCATCACAAATAGGTGGCGCTCTGGTTGAGTTTTGCCTGAACAGTCCCGAGCACCCCAAATTATTAAATTTTTCGCATTCCAATGGGGGGGTACGCAAAATTTGGTGAGTTTTGGGGTATGTTGAGACCCCCAAAAATGGCAATTTGTAGGCTGAAGAATAATAATAATAATTAAAGCTGCAAGCAGCAATGAAGGCCCTCGCACCTCTGGCGCCGCTCCGGCCTATTGCACCGCCCCACCAGCCGGCAACCTCCCTCCCCAAGCAAGCTCGCTCTGGCTGGCAGCCGTACGCTCACTCGTCCCCATGCTTTCTGCCTTGGGTGGTCAATGTATCCCTCTGAGGATCACCTGGTACTTCAATCGTCCCAGTAATGATATCAGAAGTGTTCATGAGCATGTTCTCACCAATTGTGTGAAACAAATACAAAAAAAAGCATGGTTTTAAGATCTGCAGATATCAACATGGCCAGTAGGTGGCGCTATAGTGTTTGATCATGTATTAACATGTTGAGGTTGGGACTTTATTGACAACTGCCAAATATCACGTCCTTTGGTCAACCGAGTCCAGAGTTATAGCCACTTCCTGCTTGATGGCGAGGTACCGAAACCTCACAGGCAGTCATTTTAATCATGATGGTGTAAGGAGATCGTGATATTTTCAATGATGAGGTCTCCAAGAATGATATTGATGAGTTTGAGTACGATTTTAAAGCTGTCAATGGTAAAACATGTGGTACTTCCTGTTTCCAGGGGGCGGGGCTATGGCGTTAACAACATCTGGACGTGTAGATGTGGTCAGCATGGAAATGACATCATACGTAGCCATTTTGGTCAAGATAGGTTGTTTTATATGTAAGTTATATCAGTTTCGTCTCTCATGGCGAGATATCAAAGTTTGAGGCCACGCCCCCGCCATGCCCTTTCTCCTTTGAGAAAGTTTTGCATAACTTTTGATAACACATGCCTCTGGAAACTTCAGTGTGATTTTGAGGTAAATATGATAAAATCTGTAGGAGGAGTTCGTTCAAATGCAATGGCAATAAATAGGCAAAAATGACCCTAAAAATGACACTCTTTTCAAAATGGCCGACTTCCTGTTGAAATCAGCCTAAAGGTATAATGGACAGTTTTGCACAGTCTGGCATGGTCAATCAATGTGGTGACTTTCATGCATGTCGGTCCACGTAGGGGGCGATGCTGGTTGATTAAAATATTGTAGGGGGCGCTAGAGAGCTGTATGACAAGAATTGAAATATTTGTCAATTTGGCTCAGTTCCACGTCTGACTACGATCCTTTCTACGGAGTTTGGTGGAGATCGATGGTACACCGGGTGAGTTACAAGTACTTCCTGTGTGGTGGCGTCGGACCAATATTCGCCATGGTTACGTTTGGCGAAGGAACTTGAGATTTTTATTGCTGTATCATGAAAGGGTTTGACCTGTTGTGAAGCACTTTCAAGTGTCTGGGGTTCATGCCTGAGGAGAAGGACCCCGGCATCTGAAAAAAAGCACTTCCTGTCGAAAGTGGGCGGGGCTTAGGGCTAGACCGGAAGTGGTCATATGGGTCTGTTCGGGATCGGACCATGATTAAACCATATGAGTTTGATGGTGATTGGGTGAAAAATGAGGGAGTTATACTGATTTATGATGTCATGGCGTCTTATCGAAGTTCGCCATGGCGCCACGGTCTTGCTTTGCAGCTTAGAGCAACAGTCTTCACCGGATATCATCCCCAACTTGTTTTCAGGTGTCTGATGCAGTTTGACCCCGGTTGTGTTCAAAACGTCAGAGAAGTGGGTCTTCGAGTAAAAAACATGACTTCCTGTCGCCAGGGGGCGTGGCCTATTCATAATTCAATAATGACCACGTAGATGTGTTGAGGATGGGACTAGTATCATACGAGGCCATTTTGGGTCAGAAAAGTTGTTTTATGTGGGAGTTATATCAATTTCGTCTTTCATGGCGAGACATCAAACTTTGAGGCCACACCCCCTGTACGCCCTTACTCCTTTGAGAAAGTTTTGGATAACTTTTGATCACACATGCCTTCTGAACATCCTGAGCCATTTTGGTGTCAATACGATAATATCTCTAGGAGGAGTTCGTTCAAATGCGAGGTCAGTAAAACGCCAAAATGGCGACTTTGACCCAAAATGGCCGACTTCCTGTTTTATTTAGACCTATACTATAATTTCTTTTTTTGTTCCCCCCACCATGTGGAACATGTGTGCAAAGTTTCATAGAGATTGCTAACTTGCAATGGAGGGGCATCACAAATAGGTGGCGCTCTGGTTCAGTTTTGCCTGAACAGTCCCGAGCAGCCCAAATTATTAAATTTTTCGCATTCCAATGGGGGGGTAGGCAAAATTTGGTGAGTTTTCGAGCATGTTCAGGCCCCCAAAAATGCGATTCATTGTGCGAAATAAAAATAATAATAAACGCTTGCATTACAATAGGCCTTCGCACCGCCTTCGGTGCTCGGGCCTAATTAAAGCTGCAAGCAGCGATGAAGGCCCTCGCACCTCTGGCGCCGCTCCAGCCTATTGCACCGTCCCACCACCCGGCAACCTCCCTCCCCAAGCAAACTCGCTCTGGCCGGCAGCAGTACAGTCAGTCGTCCCCATGCTTTCTGCCTTGGGTGGTCATTGTATCCCTCTGAGGATCACCTGGGACCTCAATGGTCCCAGTAATGACATCAGAAGTGTTCATGAGCATATTCTGACCAATTGTGTGATATAAATATAAAGAAAAGCATGGTTTTAAGATCCACAGATATCAACATGGCCACTAGGTGGCGCTATAGTGGTTGCTCATGTACTAACATGTTCAGGTTGGGACTTTAATGACAACTGCCAACAATCACCTCCTTTGGTCAACCGAGTCCAGAGTTTTAGCCACTTCCTGTTTGATGGCGAGGGACAGAAACCTCACAGGCAGCCATTTTATTCATGATGGTGTAAGCAGTTTGTTATATTGTGAGTCATGTGTTCATCAAGGATAATATTGATGAGTTTGAGTAGGTGTGTAGGGTTTTCAATGGGATAAAAGGGGTACTTCCTGTTTCCAGGGGGCGGGGCTATGGCGTTGAAAACATCAGGACATGAAGAGGCTTTTTGGTTTGTACTGGC
>NW_024580634.1:0-19213 GCF_017639745.1 Melanotaenia boesemani
TTTTCTCCATCTAGATTGACGTTGTTGTCTTTGGACATGAACACTTCAGAAAAACACTGTCTGTATATGTGGAATTACTCTGGATGAATTCATCTGGTTCATCTGGCGGGGTCCTAAGCAAAAAGAGGTAAAGCAACATGTCTTTGGAGTTCTTAAAGCCAGACACACAGCAGATGAACAATGTTCTTCCACTGCAGTAGAATGAGGAAGAAATAATGTCATTGGATGAGCTGAAGTTCAGTGGGCGGGGCCATGATGTTTTCAGTTCAGCTCAACCAATCAGATTGTTTCCTGTTTCCACAGCAGCTCTGTCTCTGTCTCTGATCTTTACTGCTTCATTTCTCTCTTGTCTTTGTCATCAGTCCAATGACTCAACAATCAGAGCTTTAACAGTGTGTGGGGCCCTCTAGTGGACGTTGTGGAGTATTGCGTTGTCTTTGCTCCAAAGGTTTTTGTACAGAGTTTTGCTGTTTCCTGTCACTGTGGGCTGCAGAGCACAGTAGTACACAGCAGAGTCAGACACATGAAGCTTCTGGATCTTCAGAGGAACTGATGATTTGTCTCTGATCTCAGCACCAAATCTGTCTTTGCTGAACTCTGGATCATTCTCTTCTGATGTTGAGTAACGTTTCAGCATGTACTTTGGGAAACTATTTACTTCTTGTTTGTACCAGAACAGATATGGAACTGTATAACTGGTAGTAAAATTACAGCTGAGTGTAATATGGTCTCCTTCAGCAGCAGTAACATCTTCTCTTGGCTGGGTCACTGTGTCTTCTCCTTTACACTCTGAGGAAGAACAGAACATGCAGAGGAAGAGATGAATCAATAAAGATGATTGATTAAAGGAGAAGAATGAGCAGCTTTAAAGAGTTCTATTCCATGTAGAATAGATGTCATTTCCACTCATCATTGTCACTTTGAAGCATAGAAGGTGTTTTTACAAGGTAACAAATGGCAGCAGAAATGATGTGCTGTGATTTTCTGTAGAATGAACATTAAAAGCTCTTCATGTACAGCTCAGTAATGTGTTCAAGTGTTTGAAGAGGAAACATGTTGAGTTTCTATCTTACCAAAGAAAAGAGCAGCCAGAATAATCCACAGCCAATGTTCCATCTGTACAACAAGGTTTCAATCAGCAGGAGAAACTAGCTGATGTTCAACATTCAGTCTGACAATTGTTCTCTTCACAGCAGCTCTTCTTATTGACAGAAAGCTTGAACACAGTGCAGAAGTAGAGCCCCGCCTACTTCATCATGTGGCCTCTAGTGGAGGAAAAAGTTCACTTCAACAGGGAGGAAAAAGCCTTCCAGCAGCGCCTCAGTGAGCTGTTCACAGCTGACACCTAAAGGAAGAGAAAACTCTGGAAGTTTCTGATCTGATAGTTGTTCTCAGTCAAACTCTCTTCATGTTAAATATATGATTTAGTTTTCAAAGCTTCCTGGAGCTGAAAGAATCAGCAACAAGGAGAATCAGATTGAAAACAGCAGCTGTAAAACTGACAAAGAGCTGCAGGAGGACCTGATGGAGGAAGGAACTAAAGTATCAGAACAGACTGAAGGAAACCATGAAGTAAAACAACTGATTCTCACTGGAGAGTTTTGCCCTGGTTGATGCTGCAATGCTTAGGGATGTTGTTTCACAGTTAAGATCTGCAACTTGTTTTGTAGATCCCATCCCCACTGTCTTTTTTAAAACTGTCTATGGCTCTTGTGAGGAGGATTTACTGAGCATTGTGAATTGCTCTCTCCAGACGGACGTCTTCCCTTCCTCCCTAAAGACAGCCGTGGTGACCCCTGTTCTGAAGAAGGGCAATTTAGATGCCTCACACAATAAATTTGAGAAGTTTCAGTCAGGTTTTAGGACCAATCACAGCACTGAGACGGCACTGGTCAAGGTTGTGAGTGACCTTAGGCTCAATACTGACATGAAAAAACTCTCTGTCTTAGTGTTGCTTGACCTCAGCGCAGCCTTTGACACAGTTGACCACACTATTCTTTTAAACAGACTCAGCGACATGGTTGGCCTCACTGGTACTGTTTTTAACTGGTTTAAATCCTATCTAACAGATAGAGAGTTCTTTGTTAGCATGAAGGAATCCTCGTCCAAGAGCTATAGACTGACCTGTGGTGTACCCCAAGGCTCAGTTTTAGGCCCCACCCTTTTTAATCTTTACATGCTTCCTCTTGGTGATGTCATCAGGAGACACAGCATAAATTTCCACAGCCTATGCCGATGACACACAGTATATGTTGCCGTGACTCCTGATGAGCACGGGCCCATTGATGCCTTGTTAGATGTATTTTAGATATCAGAGGGTGGATGGCAGAAACTTCTTGCAGCTCAACCAGGACAAAACAGAAGTTCTTAATGATTGGACCTGAAGCTGAGAGAGAGAGAAACTGGAGGCCAAACTGAAAACAATAGCGCTCAACCATTTTAATCAAGTAAAAAACCTGGGAGTGATTTTAGATGCAGATCTCAGTTTTGAGCCACATATTAAAAACATAACTAAGACTGCTTTTTACCATCTAAAGAACATCTCCCGCCATCAGGCCGTTTCTCTCTCGAGCCAGTGCAGAGACACTGATTCATGCTTTTATCACATCAAGATTAGATTACTGCAATGCTCTTCTTTCTGGTCTTCCAAAGAAGTACCTGAACGCAGCTGCACGATCTGTTGGCAAAGACCAGAAAGAGGGCCCACATTACACCAATTTTAAAGTCTCTGCACTGGCTCCCCGTCAGCTTCAGAATTGATTTTAAGATTCTTTTATTGGTTTTTAAGTCTTCTTAATCGGTCTTAAGCCCACCTTATTTATCTGATTTGCTTTTATCTTATGAGCCCACGAGACCCCTCAGGTCCTCTGGTACTGGCCTTTTAACTGTTCCCAGAGTAAAAACAAAAACCCACGGCTGAGTCCTCCTTTATTTCTACGGCCCTCGTATGTGGAACAGCCTGCCTGCCTAGGACGTGAGGGGAGCACCTAGTGTGGAATTTTTAAAAACAGACTCAAGACCCACCTTTTTTAGTTTAGCATTTTAATCATTACTTTTATTATTACTATTGTATTTATACATTTATTTATTCTTAACACAGGCTGTATTCAGCTTCTATTTATTTATCATTTATGTATTTGTTTTATCATTCTGATTCTCTTATTTCACGGGTTCTCTTATTTTATGGGTCTTAGCAATATTACTTTTATACCCAGGGTTGGTTTTTTTAGATTGTTTTAGATTTGGTTTTACAGTGTTTTATCTCAGTGGTTCCCCACACCACTAGACCCCAGAATTTATGACAGCGTTTCCTTGGTCCTTTTAACTTGCTTTTACCCTCTGTGTTGTGTGTGTGTTTGATGGGAAGGGTGGGGGGTGGGCTTGCTGCTCTTGGGTTGGGGTTCTGGGAGATTTTACTCTCTGTAAGCACCTTGAGTTTTTTTATGTATGAAAGGTGCTATATAAATAAAGTTTGATTTGATTTGATTCTCCTCCTGGATTCTCACTAAATACCAAAACTAGCTGAAAACTATTTAAAGTTCTCTTTTACTTTTTAAGAATCTGACCTGACAATCTCCATTTTAGCTGATTCCAGTCCCCAGAACAGAACCAGAACTTCTGGATCAGTTTGTTCAGTTTCTTTAAGTCTCTGCTTCATTTTTTATTCAGCTTTATGTGTAAAGTGCAGTTTCACCACAAAGCCATCTCCAGGCAGTTTTACCATCTAAATAAACTATAATCCAGTTTCCACTGAACTTTAATCGTATCTGATCTACTTGGAACAAATTCCCAGTAATCCTGATTAGTCCAGTTTATCATGTGTTTCATAGAAAGCCGATCTATAGAAAGCTGACCTAGAGATGGAAGCAACAGATAGCAAGACGTTTGTTTCAATCCACTGTCATCAGCTGCATGAGGTGATTGGAGCAGAAAACCTTCCAGGAAGGAAAACCTCCAGCAGAACCAGAACCAGGAGGAGGAGCCATCTGCCTGGACCAGTTGGAGGTGGAGAGGACTGTTATTGGAAGCATTGATGAAGCTGTGATCAGTGGGAGATGGATTTACCTGCTTTTGATCCTGCTGGTGGAGGTAAGAAGACTTCAACACTGACATCATGTGTGGCTCCACCTGCTGTTGAGGGTCCTCCACGACCCCTGTGGTGCTGTGTAGTGAAGGTAAGACGGGGCCACACTGAAACTATCTGCTGCTGAAACTGATGCTGACAGACTGTCAGAGGCTGCACTGAACTCTGAAGTATCGCCTCAACTTGACTCTTGTTTCATGTGTTTAAGTGGAATTCAGTGGGATGATGTGGTTCCTTGTTCACACTGTTCAATGTTTTCTAACGTGCCCTCTCAGACTCAAGTTATACAGCATGACATGGATGTGGGGGCCTCCACCCTATAAAAAAGCCCCCCTACAGGATAAATCCTGATAAACATCCGTGTTTAAATGCAGGTTGATTACATGTTGCATGGCGTTGCTGAACCAGCTGTAGCTCCTGGAGTTCACCCTGCCTTTAGGACGGTAAATCTGGTGGGTCTGACCGTTTCTGTAGAAACTTCAAGAAGATAAACGGCGTCACTAAATCCAGCTGCTACCTCCTTCCTCAGATGGAGGATTGTGGTGGGGGGGTTGGTTATGGTGGTTGGTTATGTGCTGAGGAGAACAGGAGGGACAGTGAGATGAATAGAAGAAGAAGATCTGAGGGTACAAACAGGAAGGTCAGAGATGTATGAAGGGGCGAGGTTGTGAATGGCTGTATGTTAATAGAATTAATTTATACTGAATGTGATATGTGACAGGAAGCCAGTAGAGTTTCTGTAGCACAGTTGTGATGTGGGAAATAGATGATGTCATTGTACTGATACAAGCTGCTGTATTTTTATCAGTTTATTGGAAATATAGACTTAGGTGTCATCTGCATAGCAGTGGAGTGGACATGATGTTCCTGGAAAATAGCTCCAAGGGGGAGTGTAAAGAGGACCCAGGAATGAACCCTGTAGTACCCTGTGGTGACAGGACTGGGTGAGATGTTAAAAATTTTAACTGAATTAAGTAAAGTTTGTTGGTTTTTGTTTGGGCCCTAATCCGACAGGCCTTCTCCTTCTTTTATTTGGTTTTAGTCGGGACTCTCATCACCTTCTAGTTTCTTTGAGCCTTTTCTGAATCGGGCAGTGTTACAAGGACAGGAAAGTGGAGTCCAGCAGGAAAGCAGGACTATCATGATGTCTGATGATGTTTTGAGAATAATTCAAGGTAACACGTGTTCTGTACTGCTTGGTGGTAGGAGTGGTCCAGCACTGGAGACCTTCAACCTGATGTCTCAGTAGTTTTACAAACAAATTTTTTTCCAGAATGTTTCTAGTTTTTAGATGAGATGGAAGAAATGGATCATATCAGTCCAGTTCGGAGATCTCTACACTGACTCTCTGTCTGTCACAGAATTCATTTTACAAAACTGTGTCTGAATAAAACAACTTCACATGGTTTACAGCAGAAATATAGTAAACATTTTCTGGAATGTTCTGACTTTTTAGGTCATCTGGAAAAGTTTTACTTTACATCCTCATAGTTAAAATGTTGGAAAAATGTTTGTGGTTTTTATGAACCAGATATGTGGAACAAACTTTTATTACACACAGTATTTTCTATTCTTTCCAAAGCTCTATAAAGCACATTGTCGGTGAGTTTTTCTATTAGAATAATTAGTGTTTGCAGCTGGAACCACAGAGACTCTGATAAAACAGGAATGAGCAGAATCCATCTGATATGAAGCTGTGGTCTGAATACCACTTCCCTCCTCTTTGAAGAGTAGTCAGATATCTGTGTTCAGGTTTTTTGTACAGCCTCTTCTACACTTTGTATCACTGTGTTTCTAGAGCACAGTAGTAGAGAGCTGTGTCTGCCAGGGTTAGCTCGCTGATGGTCAGGCTGGTTGTTGTAGACCATGTTTCTGAGGAATATCGTTTCCGACTAGATTCAGGAATATATTCTCTATCACTCCATGATTTTGCTCCTTTATAGAGTATAAACTGAGGAGCCTGAAGGTCAGAATGATGTTTGTACCAGTGAAGGTAAATGTTGCTATAACTTGTCTGATATCTACATGTGAGTGTGAGAGGTCGTCCTTCTCTTCCACTGACTTCATCTTGATCAGGAGAGATTGTGTCTGCAGCTTTTAGTCCTGGAAAAAGTAGAGAAAATGAAGCCATCAGACTAACATTGTCCATGAGGCTGAGAGGAGAAGACAGTGGAAAATGTCTCCTGTACAGTGTTACTCTGTGGACATTCACAACTAAATCAACTGTAGAACTCTGTCAGTTCAATTTACAAGATGATCCAAAGATGATTTTCATTCTATCAGAGCAAAGAAAGCAGAAAAGTAGTGAAATGCAGTCTGTATATGTGGTTAATGCAGCAGCTTCAAGCAAACTTTAATCCCTGTTCTTAAACTCACCTAGAATGTGAGATAGAAGCAAAAAGAGGTAAAGCAACATGTCTTTGGAGTTCTTAAAGCCAGACACACAGCAGATGAACAATGTTCTTCCACTGCAGTAGAATGAGGAAGAAATAATGTCATTGGATGAGCTGAAGTTCAGTGGGCAGGGCCATGATGTTTTCAGTTCAGCTCAACCAATCAGATTGTTTCCTGCTTCCACAGCAGCTCTGTCTCTGTCTCTGATCTTTACTGCTTCATTTCTCTCTTGTCTTTGTCATCAGTCCAATGACTCAACAATCAGAGCTTTAACAGTGTGTGAGGCCCTCTAGTGGACGTTGTGGAGTATTGCGTTGTCTTTGCTCCAAAGGTTTTTGTACAGAGTTTTGCTGTTTCCTGTCACTGTGGGCCTCACAGCACAGTAGTACACAGCAGAGTCAGACACTGCAGCAGAGGAGATCTCCAGATCCTGTTGTTTTCTGTTCCTCTTCAGTTCTACAGTCAGTCCAGGGTATGGAGGTTCTGCTTCCACCACAGTTGGACTTGTTGATTCAGTGATGAGGAGAAGGAACTGAGGACCTGATCCAGGATCCTGTCGATACCACTGCAGGTTCTCAGCTGCAACTGAGTAGTTGCAGGACAGAGTTTCTCTTTGACCCTCTGATGAAAACACTTCAGCTCTGCTGGGAGTTATATCATCTTCCAGGCTGTTACCTGCTGATCAGACCACATGTTTTATTTCCAGCTCTGATCTAAAGTCAGATTTCACTTCAATGAGAATCCAAACTCTATCTGTAGTTTTTAACCTGGTTGTTTTCCAGGTTTTCTTCTTACAAACATACGTACCTACGAGAGCTGAAAAGAAGCAAATCACAGCCAGTGTTTCCATGTTTCCAGAGGAGAAATGGTGGACCTGGAGTTCAGGATGAATTATCTGTGACAGGTTTTGTGTTTGGTCTGATGTTCACAGCTGCAGTCAAACAGTAGGAGGAGACTCATGAACCTGAGCTGCTTTTCTGCTCAGCACAGTTCTAGTTTTATCTGAGTTAGTGCAGCATTTCTGTCAGCTCAAACCAGTCTGACATAAAGACTGATTACCACAGAGCTCTACAGCCTGGAGAGGAGAAAGTGTGTCATCCTGCAGGTGTCTGAAAAAAGCTGAGAGAAAACCATAATCACTTTAAATTATTACCTCCACCAAAGTAGAGGTCATGTTTTCAGCAGCGTTGCTTTGTCTGTTAGCAACATAACTAAAAAAATGGACAGATTTTGATTAAATTTTCTGGAAATGTCAAAAATAGAAAAGAAACAAGTGATTAGATTTTAGGGGTGATCTGGATCAGGATCCAGGATTTTCTTCTTTTTCTAGGGATAAGTTTACCATCAGATTCTGGCTCAAAGTTAATGTCTAAAATCACTGGGAACACATTACAATGGCTTGGTGGAGGTCTGTGGTCTTTGAGTGCTTTTAGATTTTATTTATACATTCAGATTAGCTCTCAAACGTCTTGTAATTGGACAAAGATTAATTCCCTATAAAGGGTTAAACATTTCTAAGGTCATGGGTGTTATTAATTAAATCATATTTAGGTAAGTACTACGGTACATTTAGAAGTTAAATTATATTTAAGTAAGTACATTTAAGTAAGTAATGTTTCCAATACAAAGCGGAATAAAAGGTTGACTTCCTCTTCTGCTGCCGGAACTTCCCAGTGTGACACCAACCGGAAGTAAACAAGCCGCTAGCAGCATCGTTAGCTTTCCTCGTGTGAGGACGGAGCAGGAAGACGGTTGTGTTGTCGTCTCTCAGCTGAATATTTCAGTGTTTCAGCAACAATGTCTTCAGTTCAGCATCTGAGAGAGTTTATCAGCGAGCGACTAACTGCTGCTGCTGAAGAAATATTCACAGAGTTTGAAAAAACCATCGTCCAGTACGAAGAAGAGATCGATCGTCAGCGCAGACTGCTGGATATCACCTGGAATCCACAGATAAAGTTAATCAGAACAGGTATGAAACACTGGGATGGTCTGAATGAACTAACACATGGACTCATGGAGGATCCTGATCAGAGCTCTACGGTACATTTAGTTTAGATTTATTTGCTTTATTTGTCAGGGACCATGTAGAAAACCTGATCCACAAGGTAAAGATGCTCTGTAGCAGATTCCAGCGTTCTCACTAATTCCCATCTGTAGTCCACGTGGCAGCATTTAGTTTTAGACTGAGAGGAAAATGATGCTGCAGCTGCAGTTTCAGGCAGAAACACTAAGAGAGACGCTGAGATGCCACTGTGGGCTGGTTGCAGACGTTTCACATCTCTACCACCCCAATGCAGATATTTGCAGGGACGTAGTTAGCAGGAAATAATAGAAGCTTTTCACTGTACTTCAACACTTCTTTCTTTCTACGTTTTTACTGACATGTTTCTGTAGTTACCGTCATGTGTTGCTGCTACTAAGAACTTCATGGGTAAATCCAGAGTAATTATGAAGCTGTTGAATAGTAGTTTCCTCGTATTTACCCATTTGAACTAGCTGCAGTTACCGGGTAAGTAAGTGAACTTCACATGTTCTTACTGGGTAAATACCTAAAACTGACTGATAATTTGGTCCTTTCAGGAAAAAAAGCTTCATTTTCATCTTTATTTGGGGAAGATGATGTTCCCATTTAAAATGAGTGTGTTTTGTAGTGATGGGACTTATGGCTCTTTGAAACGAGTCGTTCATTCGAGAGTCGTCACTTCAAAGAGTCGTTGAAAAGACTGGATCTTTTAAGTTTTACATTATTTTAAAAGAGCAGTGTTTTAATCCTAAAATAAAACATTACATTACAATTTAAGGCATATTAAACATATTAAACTTTTCCATGCAGCAGCCCACCTGTGGAGGTCTGTTTGGTCCAGCAGGACCCACCAAAGATTTCATGCAGTAAAATAAGCCAACAAGCAGATTTCCAGCCAGATAAACACACTGATGAAGTCACAAAGTCTCCTCATCAGCTTTAACCTGGACTAAGAAAATGTTCCTCATTGGCCCAGTTTACAGCTGTTTCTGAGCTGGACCAGGACAGATGTGGACAGATGTGGACGGTAGCCTACGTGTACAGACTAGTTTAGCTGAGCAGCAGCAGTACTGAAATATCCACCTGTCACTTTAACACAGCACATAAAATGAAGTGGTATTTTCTCTGTGGTAGCAGGAAATCCCATATAGACCCTGTATGTCCAAGGCTGGAATAACCAGTAGCTTTTATGTTTGGGCTGATGGGAGATGGAACAGTACAGCAACAAACCAGGTGGTTGTTTGCAGTTGCACCAAAAACCATGTGATATGATCGCTGTGACACCGTTCCAGGTCACATTATTGGTTTTCCTGCACACTTTACAAAAAGCTTCCCGATCGTTCCCCATGACCGGCTAAAGCCGGTCTTTAAATGCCGGGTCAGCGAGCCAAAGTTGTGGGACGGAACGTGGCTTGCTAGCGTCAACATACTAGAGCTGTTCCGACACCATGCATGCACACAACAGGTCGGACAGCAGAACCGATCGAGGCTTTCAATGCCGGCCCAGGTCCTGCCGTCCTGCTCACACGTATATATCAGGGCTGGATGTCGTCACTAATTTCCTGAATCAATTCCATTCACAACAACCTATTTCAATTCGATTTCGATTAAATCTGATTTGATATCGATTCATTTATACCTGATTATGTAACACCACCTGTTTTTCTTCAATATTAAAGATGATCTCAGTTAACTTTTTAATATATAAAACACTGAGTGCATTTACTTGACCATCAAAATCAGTTATCTGGCAGTAATCAGATTACTGTAATAATCTTATTTTACTTTAATAATTAAAATAATAACATTGGTTTGTCAAACCCAGCCCATCCATCCGTTCCTCCATCCATCCTTATCCGGGGTCGGGTTGCAGGGGCAGCTGCCTCAGCAGGGAAACCCAGACTTCCCTCTCCCCGACACATTCATCAGCTCATCCAGGGGAATCCTGAGGCGTTCCCAGGCCTGCCGAGACATGTAGTCCATCCAGCGTGTCCTGGGTCTTCCTCGGGGCCTCTTTCCGGTGGGACGTGCCTGGAACACCTCACCAGGGAGGCGTCCAGGAGGCATCCTAACCAGATGCCCGAGCCACGTCAGTTGGCTCCTCTGGATGTGGAGGAGCAGCGGCTCTACTCTGAGCCCCTCCCGGACCACCGAGCTTCTCACCCTATCTCTAAGGGAGAGTCCGGCCACCCTGCGGAGAAAACTCATTTCGGCCGCTTGTACTCGTGATCTTGTTCTTTCGGTCACTACCCACAGTCCCCAAACTGAGAAAAACTACCAAGAGTCTGGAACGAGTAAAAGTATAAAAAAGTTTATTTTTTAGGAACCCTAGTAATTAACCTAAACTAAAATCTTTCTTCATGTTTTTCATTTGTCCCTTTATCCCTCCAGAGGTTCCACATCAATATGTCTACAAGGTGGATGAAGCTCTTCAAGATGACCAGCAGCTGTGCAACCAGAACTCAAACCTGGACCAGGAGCAACCAGAGTCTGCTCGTATTAAAGAGGAAGAGGAGGAACTCCTCAGCAGTCAGGAGGAAGAGCAGCTTTGGCTGAAGGATGAAACTGTGAAATTTCAGCTCATCCAGGGGAATCCCGAGGCGTTCCCAGGCCAGCCGAGAGATGTCGTCCGTCCAGCATGTCCTGGGTCTTCCCCGCGGCCTCCTCCAGATGGGACATGCCCGAACACCTCATCAGGGAGGCGTCCTGGAGGTAAGCTGACTAGTAGGGCTGCACAATTAATCCGATTTTGGCCACAATTAAATTCACCTGATCGTCAACGATACTTACATTCAAAGTGCGTCTCTGCTGCATCTCTGATCACGTACATTCTCACCCTGTAGTCTGCCAACCACCAGGAGGCCAACCCAAGGCCAAAGCTTCATTAAGCTGCCTAAATAACAAGGGCGCAGTAACACACCCCTTTAACAGCCGGCAGCTGGTTGTACTCAGTGCTGCCAACTAGGGCTGCAACGATTAGTCGACGTTGTCGACAATAAAAATAGTCGTCAACGAATTTAGCCGTCGACTATTGTCTGCAAAAAAAAAAAAAAAACTACAGAGTGAGACATCGTCTTCTTTTTTTATCTCTGCTGAGAGTTGCACATGCGCAATAAAGTCCGCCAGAGGAAAAATATGGCGGCGGACTAGGGAGCAAAACGGTGGCCGAGGACGTCAAAAGTCTGGAACAACTTCACGTTAAACTTATAAAATAAATTAAATACATGTGAGGTTTGTAAAGCGGACCGTGTGTACAACGCAAGTACGTCTGCAACACTCGAACATTTAAAGAGGAGGCACGTCGGACTTACATAACAACCTCATGCAAGATTTCAAAGCTGAAAGTGAAATAAGATCCATTTATAATAATCATGAGATTCATAATCCGATTGGTCGACTAGTCGTTTTAATAGTCGGTGACTAATCGACCATCAGAATAGTTATTAGTTGCAGCTCTATTGCCAACGTAGCGACTTCATCACTGTATTTAGCGAGTTTTCATTCACCTCTAGCCATTTTTTAAAAAACGACTAGCGACAAATCCAGCGACCCCCCCCATCACCTCCCACCCAGATGCGGCCAAAGAGGCATCCCCCAAGATCAGCAGCCCCTCATCAGCCCAGCCACCCCGGTACCCGGCCCCCAGGGCAACCAACTCAGCTATACACCCCCAGCGGCGCCCCAAAGGAAGAGGGGTGTGAGGTGTCCCCATTGTCCTCCTCTTCCACCTCCCCGCTCATGACTGTTTGTGGTGAGTGTGTTTTTTGCAAGTAAAACTGGGGGGCAGTGACCATATTGTGCTGGGAGCAAGGTCACGTTAGTAGTCACGCCCTCTACACACCACATGACATGCCCCCCAGAAGTTGTTTGTGTGTTATGTTGGTGTTTTGATGTCTAAGTGTAATTTAAACCGAGAGGCGAGTCGCCACAGGGTGCAGCTAAGGAAGCCACTTGGGTGGTTCCCCCCGACTACACCCTGCATGACGTGCATGCCTCCCAAATCCCTATGTGTGTGTGTCTATGTGTATATGTAAGAGAGATAGAGAGAGCGGGGAAGAAGAGATGTAAGTGATGTAAGTCCGATAGGAAGAGAACCTCCCTCCGGATGGTGAGCTGCTAGCAGCACTAGGCACCCCCATTCCCCAGGAGGCCCCCCAGGACAAGACAGGCCAGAGGCAGCTGCTCCCCATGACCAGGCCACGCAGAGACTGCAGCCAACGAGCCTCCACCGACCCCAGAAGACACCTACCCACCAGACACCCAAGGGGGAGGGAGAGGAGCGGAAGCAGAATAGCGGGAGAGCCCAGATCCACGGCGCACCACCCCCAGGCCCCCCCACAGGGTCATGTCATCCCTCCCCACCCCACCTATTCACCTATGATCTTACACACTCCCACTCATCCTAGCACATGCATACGCATGCGCACACACCCACACAAACATCCAAAGCATAGACACACACACAACATACAAGCATCCCTGCCTCACACCCCAGCACCTCCCCCCATAATCCCCCAAATCCCATTCAGCCCTCTTTCAAACCCCTACACCCCTCCTGCTCCCAGGCCATACCCTGGGTCCCAGGGCGGCAACCAGACACCAGGGCATGCACCAACCCACACCATGGCAGCACGTCCGGGCAGACCTAGACACACAGCACATGCGGACCCCACCACCTCGGAGGGAGGAGGACCACCCCCAGGCACCAGAGCCCAGAACCCCCGCCCAGCCTACCCCGGAATAGCCCGGCCGCCCTGCCCAGGACCGATGCCCACCGACCCAGGCGCCACCAGTGACTTCACTCCCCGCCACGAGGCGACTCCAACCGCTGGCCCCCACAGCCTATGACAGGGCCGGACCCAGAGCCACCCCCATCACAGAGCAGCCCGGTACCGCATCACGGGCAACCACTAAGAACCCGCAACCACCAGTCACTCCCGGCCATTTTCCAACCCTCAAAGCAACGAGGTCACAGTCCTCCACCTACCTACACTAAGTGATGGAGCCAAGCACAGGGGACCAGAGGGAATGAGATTCAGCTAAATGGTTCTTTGAGAAGGCAGACATTGTCTCACTACTGATGTGGTCAACTAAGAGATTCCTAAACTGCTGAAAACACAGATTATTTTTGGTTTTCCAGTTCACAAGGATAGTTTTCTTTGCGATGCATAATGCTATGTGTATCATGTGTGCAGAGTTGGTTGTCATGTTAATGTCACCCAAGTCACCTAGTAGACATAGTGCTGGGTTTGCAGGAATATTACATTTAAACCATGTTGACATGTCCACACATAGCTGAAGCCAGAACCTGCGGACAGGTGTGCAGGACCGCAAGGCATGGAGATAGTTGTCAGGTGTGTTTTCATTGCAGTGTGGGCAGATGTTTGATTGTGACAGACCCATCCTGAACATCCTTTGTCCTGTATAATGAGTTTTATTCAGAATTTTGAATTGTATTAGTTGCATATAACCAGATCCTCACATAATGCTTGCTCTACATCTAAGCATGGTTCATCCAGACTGCTAGGTTTAAGCCATTTGGAGATATACTGCATCTTGTTAGCTAAGAAAACATGATTAAAGTCGGGTAGCTCCAATCCGCCTCTATCTTTAGTCTGTTGTAAAGTTTTTAGACTGATACGTGATGGCTTATTTTTCCATAAAAATTTTGATATATATAAGTCCAGTGACTTAAACTAGTTGGAGGATGGATTAATGGGTATCATTAAAAACCGATAGTTTACTTTAGATAGAACCATCATTTTAACTGTGGCAACCCTCCCCATGAGTGATATGGGTAAGCGCCTCCACCGTGAGAGATCATCCTCTATTGTTTTAAGTAGCTGGACATAATTTAGCTTTGTTAGTTCTGATAACCTGGGGGAAACATTTATGCCTAGATATCTAATGTTTCCAGACTGTATTATAGTATTGGGTGTGTTTTGTAGGTCACAATTAATGGGCATAACAATAGTCTTAGACCAGTTAATAGAGTAATCAGATATTGATGAGAATGTGTTAATAAGAGGGATTGTCTGGGGGAGAGATGGTGGGTTCTGGAGGAAAAGTAATACATCATCAGCATAAAGACTTATCTTATGTTCTATATTTTTGGCATGGATTCCTTTTATCTCTTTATTTTGTCTTATGTCAGCAGCTAGGGGTTCAATGAAAATAGCAAAGAGTGATGGAGAAAGCGGGCAGCCCTGTCTGGTTCCTCTCTGCAAACAGAAGCTTGGAGAGGTTTGATCATTGGTCTTCACACATGCATTTGGGTTGTTATATAATATTTTTATCCAATCTATGAAAGATGACCCAAACCCAAATTTGTTTAACGTTGCAAATAAAAATTTCCAGTTTACTCGGTCAAACGCTTTTTCTGCTTCTAAAGAAATGACTGTGGATTCCAGATTATGTAGAGTAGAATAATCTATGATATTAATTAATCTACGCATGTTAGTAGAGGAATGTCTACCTTTAATAAAGCCTGTTTGGTCAGGATGTATTATTAGAGGGGTCATTTTTTCTATTCTTCTGGCCAAAGCTTTGCTAATTATTTTGAGATCTACATTCATTAATGAAATTGGACGGTAACTGGATGGAAGTGTCGGGTCTTTACCTGGTTATAATAGTAGAGTAATATTGGCTAGGTTCATATTTGAAGGTATTTTTTGTTTTTCCTTTATTTCTAATATCATATTGTAGAAAGTGGGTGCCAACGTTGTCCAGAATTCTTTGTAGAATTCTGCTGGGTAACCATCTGGACCTGGAACTTTATTGTTGGGCATATGCTGGAGAGCTTCGTGGAGTTCGCCGACTGAAAGGGGGGAATCCAAGACCATTTTATTTTCATGTTTTAATTGTGGAAGATTGATGTTACTAAGAAATTTATCAATGTTGTCATCTGTTGTAGTTAGTTGTGATGTATATAATGTTTTATAGAATTCTTTGAAAGTGTTATTTATCTTGTCAGGGTGGTGGCTGATGTTTCCTTCTGGATCTCTGACAGAGGAGATGGTTGTTTTCTCCTTGTTTGTTTTTAACTGATTAGCCCGGATCCTTCCAGATTTGTTGCCATGCTCAAAATTCTCCAAGCGAAGTCTTTGCACCAAGAATTGCGTCTTTTTATCTATTATTTCATTAAATTCAAGTTTAGCTTTCCTTATAGCATTTAGTGTGTGTTCTTCTGGGGAGACATGGTAAGCTCCTCTAAGGATTTAATTCTGAGTTCTAACTCTGAAATTCTCAAAGTTTCCTTCTTTTTCTTATGAGAAGAGAAGGAAATTATTTTCCCTCTCATTACTGCTTTTCCTGCTTCCCAAAGAACACTTGCTGAAGTTTCTGGCAAGTCGTTAGTTTTCTAGATATAAGGCACCATTCTCTTTTAAAGTAGCTGATAAACTCAGGATCTTTAAGTAATGACGTATTAAACCCCCAGTTTCTAGTTGCTGGTTTATTGCTCTTACTTCTCAGAGTGAATGATACTGGTGCGTGATCACTAATGCTAATAGGATGGATTCTGATTTCTGACATGTCATTCATCAGCGAGCTGCTAGTTAAGAAATAATCTAATCTAGAATAGGAATGGTGAACTGAAGAGAAGAAGGTGTATTCTCTTAGTGTGGGATGGTGAGAGCGCCAAGCATCACAGAGACCAAAATCCTTCATGTACTGTTTTACAGTTTCTGAGGATTTCCAGACTCGATGAGCTCCTGTGGTACTTTGTTTGTCCAGTATAATGTTAAAATCACCTCCTATAATTAATGTGTTATCTGAGTGACCATAGAGGTGAAGAGGGAGTGAAAGAAGGAGGATCATCTACATTTGGACCATATATATTTGCGATACATAACTTAACATTTTTAATAGATAATGTAACTATTATAAATCTGCCTTCTGGATCTATGATTTTATTATCTATGTCAAAATTTAACCTTCTATTAATAAGAGTTGTGTAGATGCAAAAAAGTTACTCTGTCAAGGAATGAGGAGTCTGGTTCTGAAGTGAAAAATGATTACAAGTTTATTGAACACAGGATTAAAATATAAAAGAATAGAATTGCAATCCGAGACACTGTTCAGAAGTCTGACAGCACAGAGATCTGAAGAGAATCTGATAAGAAACATACATGCAGCATCTTTTAAGCAGAATGATCAGTCACAACACATCATGAAATACAAACAAAGAGATTGTCTGTTCCTCACACAGGATTAGACACTTCAGCAAACCTAATGAGCTGTTTTTCAGTTTCTTGAGCACGTAAACAACCTCAGTGACATTTAGGGCAAAATGCCCAGCTGGGTCATCCTGAGGCGCCTGGCTGGTATCAGATAAGTCACACAGGTCGGAGCGAACTGTTCTAAAGAATGCACGATAGCAACAGGCTACTCAGTATTAAACTTAATTACCAAGAACCTAAACAACATGTTTACCCTGAGAGTGATCAGTAGACACAATATAATACAGGGAATAACATGAAATTTCCCCAACAATTCCCCTCTTTTGATCATAATGAAACCCATTTGATATTGATCACATCAGAAAAGAAAATTTCATAAGATTAAAGCATAAAAGGAAAAACACAAAGATGCATCAAACAAGGATAACCACTGGAGCAGAGTCGTACAGTGGACAAAAGGAGAACACCACAATCAACTAGTGAACCCAAAAACTCTTACGGTGATATCAAACTGCTAAGGAACACATAAAAACAAAGAAAAGAAAAGCAAAGGAAACAAACAAAATCCAAACAATGAAAAGAGAAATGAAACAAAGAAACAAAACACAGGAAAACCCATAAAAAAGAAATGTAATAAATGTAATGTAATTTTAGGGGGAAAAAAAAACCCTTAATGATTATCTTCAACAAATCAAGACCAATCACCATCTTCCCAATATACATTCAGACAAACATCAGAAGTTGCAATTCGCGAGGATTCGAGAAACTTCATCATAACTCTGAATGGGGAAATAAACATCAAAATCAATCCAACACATGTGATTACCAACAAAAAACACATCAGAGTACATATGAATGAGAATCAGAACAAACTAGGATGACTAAACAGAAAACTATCCACACAATCTAAACTTCATCATCACTAGAAAAATCAAGCGGAAGACCAGTATCATCATAACAGATCCGTGGAGTGTAAGCGGGCGGCGAAGCCAGGACATCTAACGGGGTGTTAGAAAAATCGCCCTGAGCACTAACAAACATCTGGAGGGAATGACCAGGAAACGCAGATGTTATCATAACCTTGAGGCACCGGGGAAGGAAAGTCACCACAAGCCAGCAGGCAATCAGAACAGCAAAAATAGGGCCTAAGACTGCGAGCAAGAGATGCCACCAGCCACCTGACTGAAACCAAGACCATAACTCAGAAGAAAAACCAGAACTATCCCGAGCCTCCATCCCAGATAACAGATCTCTTAGGTGATCCTGAACAGAAGACAGATTAGTAGACATATCCGGAATGAATGTACAACACTCGTCCCCTATAACCTTGCAGGTCCCCCCCCTTTCAGCTAAGAGAAAGTCCAGAGCCATCCTATTCTGCAGGGTCATGACCCGGAGGGCCTTTAACTCAGGTGTTAGTGCGTCGAACCCCTTAGTAACCAGAGAAGTGAGATTTTCTAAATCTACAGCTAATGCATCAATCTGCAAAGCATTGTTAACTGTACCATAGTGTGGAAAAATACCTCCAAACACTGAGTTAGTGGTGGAGATACGAGCTCGTTTAGTCCTACGAGGAGGAGAGAGAACCTCAGAAAGATCTGACAACACATGGAGGTGAGGGATGAGATAAGCTAAATAGCATCTACCACACCAATTTCTAGGTAGATACAGAAAAGACCTTAACCCGCAAACCCAAACCATATTAGTCGGACAACTATAACCCTCAGGAGATGGAGTTAGAAGAGTCAAATAGGGAATGCTAGGGGTGGCTAAACCAAACCAGGACAAATTCACATTACTCTCCCCAGCACGCAATGTATAATCGGGATCATTACAGGGAGGTCTATCCAGCAGTAAAAACCCACATGAAGCCAGGATGGTGTGATTACAGTTATTGCTTACCCCCAAAGGCAACGACACATCAAAACACGGCATCTCAAAACACAGCGGAGCAGCCACTGTATGTACAGAACTGGCAGGCATCACAGAGTTAGAAATCAGGTGATCCGTGTTGCTGGAGAAGTCCCCGTGAAACCTAATAGACTGAAATGAAAAATCATGCATCCATGGACAAAACTTCAGAGGGAGAGAAGCATTGAGGAAATGTGTACTGTTAGATTTACCCACTGATCTGGCAGCCAGGAAGGATAGCACCAGCCGCTCTCCAGTCTCCAGTCGGTGTGGCATGAGGGATCAGAGAACACACATAACATGTGCTATTTAACACTTTGGTTGCAGTCTGCTTAGCAAGTGCATACCACAAATTGTCCTGTTCATCATGATGATTGATGACATGGCGTCGCAGTCTGTGCAACTCAGGAATTGAAAACGTACCAGGTGACGGTGAAGGTGGAACAGGTGAAACTCCTGCTGTAAGGGCAGACAGCACGTATAGCAGCGAAAGCAGTGCTGCTAAAACAAACAGAGGCAGACACCCACCTCCGCACTGAAACACCACCAAATGTGCAGGTGGGAGACGGTGTTGACGCATCCAGGGCTCCATTCTATTTTTCTTTTTTTTTTTTTTTTTTT
>NW_024580635.1:0-17392 GCF_017639745.1 Melanotaenia boesemani
ACTTTCTCTGCTTTGCTGCTGTAATAAGTGAATTTCCCCGTCTGTGGGATCAATAAAGTTTAATCTAATCTAATCTAATCACGCAGATACAACAACTGTCACTGGGGGACATTCCCTGAAACAACCACTAAGAAGAAATTGTTGTGATTAAGATGTTTTTTCATAACAAAGCAGCCCTACAGAAAAGTAGAAAATATCTGAATATGGGTTTAATATAAAGTGTGTAAGAATGACACAAACAAGAAGCAATATGATGGTTTAGCTTTTATTGATCACCTATAATGAAATAAACTGTGTTGTTATGACTTCTAGATGTGATCTTTGCAGGAAACGGAAGATAAAATGTGTCTAACATCATCCAGACATGCTCATCTTTTCAGATTCGGGACTGACCACCTCGGCTGGCACTGATAACACACCTAGTGCTTTTTATAAAGTATTATTAATACCAGATGCAGTTTGTGCAGAGATAGTCAGTACTGTTCACACATTTTATCAAACTGTAAAAACTCATAGTCATAGCCAAAGTCTTCTACAGTAAAAACCACACTGAACCGCAGCTGCAGTTTCACATTTATTAACGTCCGTTTTCACACTTTGGATTGAAGAAGGTTTTTAATAGCCAGCGTCTGTGTGAAACATCACACTCTTGCACAGCAGTGTCACTTTGTAGAAAAAACTGTTCTTTTACTTCTGCATGATACTTACAGCCCACGTATGCTGCTACTGTAGGTACCCACACATGAATACAACAGCAGGTAGATCAGCTGATCTCAGAGCAGCTCATACAGATGCTGCAGGAACATCTGGACAGGAAGCATTTACAGCAGGGGTCTCCAACTCCGGTCCTCGTGAGCTACTGTCCAGCTGGTTTCAGATGTCTCCTACTACAACACACCTCTGCAGAAGCAGATGTTAATGACCTAGTGATTTGAGTCAGGTGTGTTGCATCAGGGTAGAACCCAAAACCTGCAGGACAGTAGCTCACGAGGACCAGCGTTGGAGATCCCTGATTTACAGCATGATGATGATGTTTCATTAAACAGTGAACTATAAACTGCTTCAGCAGACTTTAATCTTAGTGTAGAAACTTCTTTCCACTAACAGTCCTGCAGAGAAACATGTGGCCACATCCAGCTGACATGTTTTCATCAGAAACAGGAAGCTGGACGACCACAGAGCTGTTAGAGTCCGTTATAGAACAACCACAGGATGAAAACACCCAGTACAAAACCCACCTTCATCTACCAACACACACCAGCTACTGTGGAAACTTTTAAAGTGACAACAATGATTGTTATCAACACAATTCAGAGAAATGAAACGTAAACCACGTGTTTAATAACAGATGAAGAACGATGGAAATATTAAACTGGACTGTGTGATGTAACAACCATCTTTAACCAGAGAAAAGCCAGAAAACATCTAAAGATGAAAATCTTACAACTCCCAGAATGCTTTGTGTCCTGTTACTTCCTGTTCTCCTCCCTGCTGCTGCCAGACCGAAGCTGTGCTCCAGTTCAGGGCATGGATGTATTATAGGAACTGGATACCGGACTGAAAATGGCGGCCCATTCATTTCTATGGAAGTTGCTCACCCAGCGCATACGCCGAAAAAGTTCTCAGGCTTCCGGATTACTTCCGCATATTGGGCCCATAGGGCATGCGCAGTAGTGTCACCTCCCATCATGCTTCACGTCACTGTGAACGAGCAATGCGCAGCCCAGTGACCTGATCCAGCGACGCGCGGTCACGACATTAATCTGCAGTATGAGAGCTGTACAAACTCAGATGATGATTTTCTACGGCACACGATCGGACCTCGATGTAAAGTAATGATATAATATACGTGGAAAAAGTTGTGTAGTAATTGTTAAAATGATGGTTTGTTTTAATCTGATGAATTTCTATATGGGATTCGTAATAGCCCAATATAAGTCAGTCTATATTGTATATTTGTATAATCCCGTGTCAAATTTTCACGATGACTTACAATTCCTACCTTTATTCATGAATAATTTCAGGCACGTCTTTTGTAATAAATGTTAGAAGTCCTTGTTAATGCATTATTTCATTGTGCTACCCATGCATATTCTCTTTATTTTTCTGCTATTCCCTGGATGACACCAAGATTATCAATTGCGTCTCTTAAAATGTTCCTTTCTTGTGTTTTGCCGGATTCCACTTTGTTAAATGCTGCAGTTTTTTAATTGACAAAGAAAAAAAAACTTTGTTTAAACTGAGGACTATGTTAAGGAAAACTAGGCCACTTGGGTTATCACCATTCTATATTTATTATGTAGTTATGTATTTTATGTATCGTGATTTCCGTTAGGGATTGAAAATGGAAATTGAAAACTTAACTTTAACTTAACTTTTACGAACAGCTTTCCCATCATATTGAAGTCAACAGCCGTCCTCCTCGCTCCCGACACAGCATGACCGCGCTTCGGCAGTGCATGTGCACAGCCGTGACGTCACCGGAGAAATAGAGACTTTTGTGGCTTTTATGGCCTTTTGAAAAATAATTGACGGATTAAATGTCCATGAATTAAAAATATTGAATAGAAAGATTAGTAATTAGCTGTGTTTAAAGCTGAAGACGTCCTGTCAACAGTTTTACAGCCGTGTCTTTTACCATTGTGGCCTATGGGAAAAATGCTTTTTGGGCCCCATGGGATTTTTTGTTGCAGTACCACGAGTGGCCACTGGGAAAAAATCGGCGTGCCGCCATTTTTCAGTCCGGTATCCAGTTCCTATAATACATCCATGGTTCAGGGTCTCCACACTTTGAAGTGACAGACGACGTAGACGACGCAGCGTCCTACGTCGTCTACGTCGTCTGTCATTTCGTCGTTCCATCCCCGGCGGCACCCTGGGTAACAGGTGTGTGAGAGGTCCTGATTGCCTTCCTCCTCCCTGCTCATGACTGTTTGAGGTGTGTTTGTTGTTTGCAAGTAAAACTGAGGGGCAGTGACCACATTGTGCTGGGAGTGAGGCCATGTTAGGGAAGAAGGGTGCGCTTGTTTTACTTCACACATGCACTCAGAAAGTCGGTGTTTAACTGGGATTATCAGAGAACACGTATGGATAACCCAACCCAGCAATCTGTAGGAAGCTTTATGTTATAGGAGCCAATTATTGAAGATGTTGTATGTACCCAGTAGGGGGCACTGTATTGTTACCTGAAATGTAATAGACAAGGGTATATAAGAGGAAGACGTCATTATGTCACCAGGAGTTTGACCCGGAAGGGCAAAGGGTTTTTGACCGCAGTGGCGCGAGGCGCAGTGGCGCAGTGTGCGAGTTAACAAAACTATATTGTTTGTCTTAAATAGATGATTGCAGAATAAATGGAAAAGGTCTGCACATCAACTAGAAGTGGACATTTATTATTGTTTTAAATGACAGCGACAAGGCGCGTCAACCACCACCCGAGTCAAAGCTTCTCAGTGCTCTGCAATAGGCTTAGCTTCTTTAACATTAGTCAAAAACCTTCCTGTTGGAACTTTGTGGATTACTTCGGCACTTTGGCACCAGATCGGAGTACGGAGGACAAGGTTAGCTGCTGGATCGGATTGGAAAAACGTCTGCGGTAGAGGTGAAGGGGAAAGTTGGAGCAAAGGTGAGACGGCTGTACTGGATATGGAGCATCTGACAACCGGATCACTGGATTATCACTGGATTACCTGTTTATCGGACGACAGCAAGGCGCCCAACGCATCGAGGTATTTGTAGCGCTACACAATATGGCCTGTTAAATGTGTGCACACAAAATTAGGTATAAATCCAATGCATTGGTTCCCGAAGTGGAGTAGCAATAAACTGTGCGCGTTCTTTCGCCGCGAATCGTAACCGGATTGACATTTCATAATGGAGACGCGCGATGCGGTGTCTGACATTAACTTAAAAGGAGCTGATGTGCAAACTGACAAAGCACTTAGTAGTGCGTTTGACTATGACGAAGCACAAACTGAAAAACGCGTGGTTAAGCTTACGTCAAAGGCGCTTGCCAATGAATTGGAAAGATTGCAATCTGGTAGAAAGGCAAAATTAAATAAAGCAGCGAACATAAGGAAAACAATACAAGAGTTGATGTTAAAACAAGATAAAACACAGGTGCAAAATGCTCTTGAACAACTGATTGAAGTGTGTGGTGATGTGATAAAAATGCATAACTCTTTGTTGGGTTTACTGCCTCGAGATGAAAAGGAAAAACATGATGTGTGGTTTAAAGCAAAAATGTTATCTGTTAATGAGTGTATTGCTAATACAAAAGGATGGATCTCATGTGATGAAGGAAATGCTAATGAAAATTATGTTGTTGTGGATGACATTAATCCTGAGGATAGTGTTTCTAACATCAGCAAACGCTCAAGTCATAGGAGCCATCACAGTGGCAGGTCAAGCACCACATCTTCTGCTGTCAGAAAGGCCGCAGCAGAAAAGGCTGCACTTGTTGCTCGTGCTGCAGCATTAGCAGCCAAGCATGCTTTGGAGGAGCAGGAACAGCAGCTGAGGAGGAAAAGAGAGCAACTTGATTTGGAAGCTGAGATAGCTGCATCAACAGCTAAGTTGGCTGTATTACAAGCTCCAGACGAAGGAAGTTCTTCTCAAGGTCACACCAATGGTATGAACTCATACTTGGAAAAAGGAAAAAGGAAAACCGAATCCATCAAGATGTTAAATCCTTTGGCAACAGAATATAAACCTGAAGCAAGTAAACCAGCGCAACAAAGGGATTCAACACAATGTTCATTACAACCTGATAAAACTCTATCAAAGGATGTGCGACCAAAAGAAATGCAGCAATGGGCTACAGCAGCATCAAGGCAACAGTGCAACTACAAAATACCAAATCAGGAAAATATGTTGGGAGCATCACAGCATTTTCAACAGACATCTTCTCATCAACAAAGCATTCTGAATCAACCTGGAGATTTGCTCACCATTATGCAGAGGCAAAATGAAATTACAGCAGCTTTGGTGCAGCAGCAGCATTTGACAACACTGCCACCACGAGATATTCCAATATTTGATGGGGATCCTCTCCAATACAAAACATTCATTAAAGCCTTTGAGCAAGGAGTGGAGAAAAAGGCTGGGAAGGCAGACTGTCTATATTATTTGGAGCAGTTCACCAGAGGGCAGCCACGTGAGTTGGTGCGTAGCTGTCAGCACATGACTCCAGAGCGCGGCTACGCAGTGGCAAAGGATCTTCTTCACAAGCATTTTGGAAACCAGTACAAAATTGCATCTGCTTATATGGAAAAAACCCTGACTTGGCAAATAATAAAATCTGAGGATGTTAAAGCACTACAAACTTATGCATTGTTCTTGAGAGGATGCTGCAATGTGATGGAGGAGCTTCAGTACATGCAGGAGCTGGATATGCCAATAAACATGAGAGTTATTATATCCAAGTTGCCCTTTAAATGGAGAGAGCAATGGAGGACAATAGCTCATGACATAATGGAGACCACAAATCAGCCAGCTTGCTTTAATGACCTGGTCATGTTTATTGAGCGTCGTGTCAGTATTCTTTCTGATCCCCTGTTTGGAGAAATAAAGGATTCACCTAATGCTGCTGGCGGGAAGATCTTTTCTGGGTTTAAAACACAACCTAGAACCAGAATAAAGGGAAACATTGTGGCCACCACTGTAACATCTATGGAAACACTAGAGGGAGACAAAGAGTCAACATCCCAGCAAGAAAGGATTAAAAGGGCTGGATGTCTTGGTTGTGGTCAAAATCATTCTTTGGAGGAATGCAACCAGTTCAAGGAGAAGAAGCACAAGGAAAAGATTCACTTTTTAAGGGACAAAGGGGTTTGCTTTGCCTGTCTACGTGTAGGACACATGAGCCGTGAATGTGCCAGGCGCATGACATGTAAAGTTTGTGGCCAAACCCATCCCACTGTGCTTCACATTAAAAGACAATCAACATTGGAACACCAGGAAACATTTAACCAACCAACTTCATCCCAAATATGTGGACATACAGGGGCCGGTCCGGATCGGTGTGTATTGCCCATCCTCCCTGTAAAGGTCAGAAGTGCAAAGGGAAATCATTTCATACAAACTTATGCCTTTTTGGATTCCGGAAGTTCAGCAACATTTTGCTCGGAACATCTAATGCAGCAACTGAAAGTCACAGGGAGAAGAACAAACGTTTTGTTGAGCACAATGGGACAACAAGCAGTGGTTCAAGCCTACTCGCTGACTGGTTTGGAGGTTTCTGGTCTGAACAGTAACAACTATCATGTTCTTCCAGAAGTTCTCACACAGACAAAAATGCCAGTCAATGTTGACAACATGGTTACACCTGAAGAGCTTGCAAAATGGTCATATTTGTCCAAGATTAACATCCCAAAGATAAAGGCAACCGTCGACCTGTTGATTGGTACCAACGCCCCCAAAATATTAGAACCATGGGAGGTCATTAATAGTTGCGGAAATGGTCCGTATGCTATTCAGACGGTGCTGGGGTGGGTGGTCAATGGCCCACTGACTGGTAACAGTGGTGCGTCAGAGGTGGAGCTGCCCTTGGCTACTGTAAATAGGATCTCTGTTTGTAAGCTCGAAGAAATGCTGGTCAAACAGTACAACCATGAGTTTAATGAAAAACAACCAAAGGAGAATGAGATGTCCAGAGAAGACCTCAAATTTTTAAAAATCATGGAACATTCAGCAGTACTTCAAGAGGGAAGATATTGTTTGAAATTGCCCTTTAAGAATGAGGAAGTGCATCTGCCTAACAACATTGTAGTGGCTAAGCAAAGGATCCAAGGTCTGAGGAAAGATTCCTGAATAATAAACAACTACATCATGAGTACACGGAGTACATGAACATGCTCATTAGTAAAAACTACGCAGAACAAGTGCCCCAGGAACAACTCCACTGTAAGAACGGGAAAGTGTGGTACATTCCCCACCATGGCGTTTACCATCCAAGGAAAAAATCTTTGCGTGTGGTGTTTGATTGTGGAGCCACATTTCAAAGTGCATCATTAAACAGTGAACTGTTGCCAGGCCCTAATCTTACCAGCTCGTTGCTTGGAGTTCTGCTTCGTTTCAGAAAGGAACCTGTGGCCTTTGTTGGTGATATTCAAGCTATGTTCCATCGTGTGAGAGTTGTTGAAGAAGACAGAGATTTTCTTCGCTTTCTGTGGTGGCCAGATGGGGACATCACTCAGGACTTCATAGAGTATCGAATGACTGTACATCTGTTCGGAGCTGCGTCATCTCCTAGTTGTGCAAGTTATGCTCTGAGGAAAACAGCTGATGATAACCAGTCTATATTTTTGGATGAGGTGGTTCAATCCATCAAACAAAATTTCTATGTGGATGATTGTTTGAAGAGTACAGCCACAGAAGGAGAAGCCATCCAAATGATTAAGGATCTTACTGCTTTGTGTCAGAAAGGAGGATTCCACTTGGAAAAATGGATCAGCAACAGTCGTGATGTGTTGCAGGCCATCGCAGAAGATCAAAGAGCCAAGGATCTAAAGAAGTTAAATCTGGACCGAGATAAACTGCCAGTGGAAAGAGTTTTGGGTCTACAATGGTGTGTGGAGACGGACTCATTCAGATTCAAAATGGATATGAAACAACAGTCTCTGACCCGACGTGGCATGCTGTCAGTTATCAGCTCTGTGTATGACCCGGTAGGGTTTCTAGCACCAATAACTTTACATGCCAAAATGATGCAACAAGAGCTTTGTAGGAGAGGATGTGGATGGGATGAAGATTTACCAAATGACATCTTGCCTCAGTGGAAAAGGTGGTTGGAGGGCTTGGATCGACTAACTGTATTCAGCGTGGAACGATGCATCAAGCCAGTTAGTTTTGGAAAGATAAAGCACACTCAACTACATCACTTTGCAGATGCCAGTGAAAAAGGATATGGAACTGTGACATACATCCGGATGTTGAATCAGAAAAATGACATCCATGTTGCTTTCCTGCTCGGTAAAGCCAGAGTGACACCACTGAAGACTGTAACAATTCCCAGACTGGAGTTAACAGCAGCCGTCCTTGCTGCCAGAGTGGATTTATTGCTAAAGACAGAGTTGGACGTTCTGGTGGAGGAGTCAGTCTTTTGGACGGACAGCACATCTGTGTTGAAATATCTGAACAACAAGGACAGACGGTTTCATACATTTGTGGCCAACAGAATTTCAACCATCAGAGAAATATCTGAACCCTCACAATGGAGACACGTTGGCTCAAAGGATAATCCAGCGGATGACGCATCAAGGGGAATGAAGATCTCTGAGTTTCTGAACTGTAGCAGATGGTTGGAAGGTCCCACATTTCTTTGGAGGCATAAGAAGGAATGGCCTAAGACTGTGTTGGATGTCTCAATGGACTCTGATGATCAAGAGCTCAGAAGGGAGACGACAGTAAATGCCATCAAGGTATGTGACATCTCCAGCCCAACTGACCAGCTTATAACCTACTTTTCAGACTGGAGGAAACTCAAATTCGCAGTTGCCTGGATCCTCAGATTAAAGGCTATTTTGTTGGATCAAAGCAGCTTGAATAAGCATGGACATCAGGTTGTTTCAAGGCTAGTTGATGGAAAAGGAGTTACATCAACAACTAGGAGTGGCATTCTGACTCTAGATGAGTTATCGGCTGCAGAGAACGCCATAATCTGCTACTGTCAGCGACAGAAATTTGGCGAGGAACTTTCTGCTCTGTCGAAAGGAGGAACAGTGAGTAGACAGAGTCCCATATATAGGCTGGATCCAATTCTGGAAGATGGGCTTCTGCGAGTTGGAGGAAGACTGAGCAAAGGAGCAATGCCAGAAGAAATCAAGCATCCACTCATTCTTTCCAAAGACCAGCACATCTCAACACTCATTCTTAGACACATTCATCAGAACCTAGGTCACAGTGGGCGAACCCACACACTGTCCAAGCTGAGAAGGAAGTTTTGGATCACAAATGGCAATTCAGCCGTCAGGAGAATTATTGGTGATTGCAGCTTTTGTAGGCGTTACCATGGAAGAGCTGTGGAACAAAAAATGGCTGATTTGCCAAAGGTGAGAATCCTTCCTGATTTACCACCATTTACCAACACAGGAGTAGATTACTTTGGACCAGTTGAAGTGAGGAGAGCACGATCAATCTGCAAGCGGTATGGAGTCATCTTCACCTGTATGGCAAGCAGGGCCGTCCATCTGGAAGTAGCGGTTTCCCTGGATACAGACGCATGCATTAATGCATTACGGCGTTTTATCAGCAGGAGGGGACTGGTGAAACATCTGACTTCAGACAATGGCACCAACTTCATTGGAGCAGACAGAGAATTGAAGGAAGCTCTCAATGCTTTGAATCAAGACAAGATTCAAGAAACTATGGCACAGGTTGGAATTCATTGGAGCTTTAATCCCCCAGCAGGCTCACACCATGGAGGTGTGTGGGAAAGAATGATCCGCCTGGTGAGAAGAGTTCTCAGTTCTATCTTACATCAACAGAAGCTGGATGACGATGGGCTTCATACTGTGTTTTGTGAAGTGGAGGCCATTTTGAATGATCGTCCTATCACCAAGCTTGCTGATGACACTAATGACCTGGAACCTCTCACACCAAACCATATTCTTCTCTTAAAGGGAAAACCAGCTTTGCCACCTGGAGTGTTTGAACAGCATGACCTGTATGTGAAAAGGCGCTGGAGACAAGTCCAATATATCTCAGATCTTTTTTGGAGGAGATGGATCCAGGAGTACTTACCTTTGCTCCAAGAAAGACAAAAGTGGAACAAGAGGAAGAGGAGTTTGAAACCTGGAGATATTGTAGTGATCATGGATTCTTCAGCTCCACGTGGTTCATGGCCACTTGGAAAGGTTCTGGAGGTTTTTCCAGACAAACAAGGACTTGTACGTTCTGTAAAGTTGCAGACTAAGGCCAATGTTATTGAAAGGCCAGTGACAAAACTTTGTTTGGTTCATGAAGTGTAAACTGGTCTATGACGTACTTTATGGATAATAATAATTTTTTTTTTTTTTTTTGGCTCCTTTCTTTTCATTGATATGTGTTTAAATTGTTATGTCAGTCTGCCATTAACAATTTGGGGCCGGTGTATAGGAGCCAATTATTGAAGATGTTGTATGTACCCAGTAGGGGGCACTGTATTGTTACCTGAAATGTAATAGACAAGGGTATATAAGAGGAAGACGTCATTATGTCACCAGGAGTTTGACCCGGAAGGGCAAAGGGTTTTTGACCGCAGTGGCGCGAGGCGCAGTGGCGCAGTGTGCGAGTTAACAAAACTATATTGTTTGTCTTAAATAGATGATTGCAGAATAAATGGAAAAGGTCTGCACATCAACTAGAAGTGGACATTTATTATTGTTTTAAATGACAGCGACAAGGCGCGTCAACCACCACCCGAGTCAAAGCTTCTCAGTGCTCTGCAATAGGCTTAGCTTCTTTAACAATAGACGTTATTAATTTAGTCTGTCTCATTGCAATCAATAGGTTAAGATAATAGTGTATGTATGTCAACTACTGTGAAGAAAGAATTGTCTTTCTTTTTTTCTTTCTTTCTTTCTTTTTCTTTAGAAAAGATAAAACAGATTTGATCAATATCTGAATCTATATCCTGGCAGTGCATTTGAATATGACTGGAGTTGTAAGCACACAAGCAGACCACGTGGTTACTGGATCAATGCAGACAATCCTTCAGCAGAGATCAGTGATGAACTGGAGTGGTCTGCTCTTATTCTTCACTGATTGGATGATCACGGTTCAATTTTATTGGCTGTACAAAAAAGGGGCTGGGATAATTATAATACAACAAAACAGCGCTTTTTACGCGCGTTTAAGTTGCACAAAACGCCGTTTTTAACGGGCGTTAAAGTGCGACAAAACGGCGCTTTTTACGCGCGTTCATTGAACGCCGACCACCAATAACGTCGTATTTTTCGGCGTTTACTGAAGCTTTAAGAAACCGCGTATTTTACGCCGTTTTTGCCATATAAAGCGACGCTTTTAACGCCGTTTTTTTTTTTTTTTTTTTTTTTTTTTACCACAAAACGGCGTATTCAACGCCGTTTTTATTACAAACGCGCCAATAAAGTGGCGAATTTTGACCACTTTGGCTTGCCATAGTCTAGACTCGTCACAACACGTTGGCCTGTATCCACGCTGACGCCAGCAGCAATGCTAAAACCTAGCTATCAGCAGCTGTACGAGTTAGCTCGTCGTGACACGTTAGCTTAACTCGAGTAAGCAGTCCCGGTAGCAACTTAATGTCACCGAACTGCTACCACTTCAGCTCGCCTTGACGCGTTAGCTTTAGCTACACAGACCTTGACGGGACGCCTGTGAACTGTTAAGCAGCTAACCATGTAGCCTGGAACGCGCTGAGGGAGCAAGTACTTTCTCATGGGAAGAAAGCGACAATGAGTAGGAGGGGTCGGTCGGCCGTATTAATATGAGGGGGCGGGGGCCCGAGCACGGCTTGACCGATCTGTCACTGACAGACGTGATGTCATTGGAGCTTCCGTAGTTGGTCACGCCAAGGCGATTTCCCACAGTGAAACACCGAGCGAAGTTAGAAAAAGAACTATCATAATGTTCGGGTCTTATTCGCTTTTGTCGACAGGTTAACAAACCCTCCTGTGTCAGCAGCATCTGAACTTTATTCTACCAAGGCTGCAATGAGTTCGCCACATTTTTCACTGAAAAAATCCAGAATATCAGACAAACGGTTCATCAGCAGCAACAGGTTCAGAGACAAACTGTGTCCATTGAAAACCAGTTTTAACACTATGACACAGTTTAATCCCATTAACAGCAACGGTCTGGGCGACATCGTACATCAGCTGAACTCCTCTTGCTGTCTGAACATCCTGCCCACAGGTTTCTTCAAAAAGGTCTCAAAGACTGGAGCCAGATCTGTTACAGATTGTGAACTTTTCTTTAATTTCAGGCGTCTTCCCAGAACTTTTAAAAACAGCTGTAATCAAACCCCTGCTAAAATGGGACAACCTAGACAAGACACAAATGAGCAACTACAGGCCGATCTCAAATCTTTCTTTTCCAAGTAAGATCATCGAAAAAGCTGTTTTTCGTCAACTAAACGACTTTTTAACACAAAACAACTGCTACGATGTCTTCCAGTCAGGTTTTAGACAGCACCACAGCACCGAGATGCTCTGACCAAAGTCATTAATGACATATGTTTGAATACAGAAGATGGAAAAATGTCAGTCTTAGTCTTACTGGACCTCAGTGCTGCATTTGATACAGTCGACCACAATATATTACTTAACCTCTTGAACCCGAGGGTTTTTGGAGGTGTAGTTCGCCTGAACAGACCTACCCAAATTAAATCAACAATAACTCTGTAATTTTTAGGTCAATATACATAACCTTGGTTTCAATGGATAGGTAAGACCCTATGGAATATAAATCCAGGGTCAGAAACATTGTGAATGTTAATATGCCCGTGCAAATTGTGATAAACCATAGGTAAAAATAAAAAAAAAAATATCCAAGCCTAATTGTTTTTTCCCTTTCCCTGAACTTTTCTTCATTACTGGGTGGATCATAGCAGATTTAAGGAGAGAACAGGAGTGGATCAGCGTCAGTACCTCTCTAGATGTCTGCATCGGATCATTTCTGCCTCAGCTGGTCTCTTACCTACATGATGTTGGGTTAACTGGTGGTGAGTGTGCGAGAGGAGCTCACCTCTACTTATTAAATTAGCCATAAACTTGTCTTGTTTAGTGAATATATGAAATAACTCAGCTTTCAGGTCAGTGGAAAGGCTGGAGTTTCATACTTCTTGACCTCCACTGCAAAAATAGACCACAATAAATGTCCAGACATCAGGTTTGGTGTTTGCTCTTGACTGCAGGGTGTAAATAGGGTAAATCCAAAAATGACGAAAAGTTATTTTAAGAATTTGTTTTAATAGTTTGTAAAATCAAAGCTATGATTATGCTGCTGCTGTTTATCCAGAAAAAGATATAAAATCCAGGTGCAATGAAATTTAAATGATCATCAAACAATCATTGTGTTAGTAACAATGATTTCCCAACTTTTTATCAGTATGTTCATCTCGTTGAATGCTTGGGAAACATTCCAGGGAGAACATTTGGTTTATCACTGAGTGTCCATCGTCTGAACAGATTCATCCACCACGTCCAGAGAGAGACGGGTCTCAGTGCTGGTCAGGACGGCGGTGGTGCCGGGCTTGTACTTGTACTGTCCCTCTCTGGAAAAACACAAAGAAGAAGGAGAAACCTGTTAGGTTTTATTTTTAAAATTAAATCCATCCATCCATCCATCCATGTTCTACACCCTTTACTAGCAAGGAAGGTAAACCACAATGGGCCCTAGGCAAGGCCCCAACCCCCAACCCGGGGCTACCCAATGCTCCTGGTAATTATAACTGGTATTGCGGCTAAATATCCAACACCAACTTGCTTAGCCGCGGCAGGCTAAACAGGGGAGTGAACTTGATGACGCACACTACGTACCTCATGTCTCGCAATTGTTTATTCATTCTTTCACATAATCCATTATTATCCTCATTTACGTGAATACAAAACAATGCATATTCCATATTTCTATGACTAACATCCTTTCTTACATCCTCTCGAACGCTTATGCGGTCAACAAACAATAACGCTCCCCGGCTCACCCCACCTCTACATCATCAAGAACCGATTAATTTATTTTATTATTTATTTATTATTTCTCTGTATTTACTTATTATTTCATATTTAATTGTAGTTTATTTAATTTCAGTCTATTACTTTTTGTTTTTTTCCCCCTTTTTTTTTAAACTGTATTTATTTAGTTTTTATATAACTAAATAAATTCAGGCATTGAGGGGTTGACCTGTCTGTCACAGGACAGGTGGAAAACCTCTGGTAGCCTTTAGGCCTTAATGACTTGGACGGAGGTCACAGAACAACCTGCCCTCCATCAGGACTCCATCACCCACTTCCACCATGATGCAGGAGGCTGAAGGACCTGATCATGTGACTTCTGAGAGCACCACATCTGAGTTTTATGCTTCAATCAAGAGATGGAGGGATGGTTGCGGTTCAACTTTTCTGTGGTTTACTTCCCCAGTTTGCAAATGTTTTCTGTACTTTGTGGAGTTCCAGTTTAAGCAGAGTTTGTCTGTAAAACCTCGGCTGATGGCGTCTCACTGACCGCATCTGGTTGTGGTGAACGAGTGGACCCTGCCGTTCCTTGACGGTCCTCGGACGGTCGAAGCCTGCATCCACACGTCATACCTGGTGTTGTGTAACAGCTGCGTCAGCGTGTACGAGGTGGTGTTACCCGGCACCGTTACCGCTGCACATGAGCGAAACAGGAATCAACAAGTTAGCCTGGCGGTTCACATACTGTAAGGAAAACCACTCCTACCACACATACCGCTGACTCTATCCCCACTTCTGAAGAAAATGGTGTAGTTTGTGATGAAGCCTTGACGCATTTCCCGTGGAATCTCCTTCCACACCAGCTTAGCCTTGCCGTGTCCTGGGTAATCCATCAGTTCCAGACTAGGGCCTTTCAATGGAACTGAAACAGAAATGTACAGGTGCTGTCATAAAATCATGAAAAGTTATTTCAGTAATTCCATTCAAAAAGTGAAACGTGTACAACGTAGACATTCATTCTTCACAGACTGACATATTTCAAATGTTTATTTCTTTTCATTTTGATGATTTTAACCGACAACTAATGAAAACCCCAAACTGAGTATCTCAGAAATTTAGAATACTGTGGAAAGGTTCAATATTGAAGTTTTAAGTAGTTCTGTAATTTTCTGGGATATTGAATTTGGGCTACGACCAGACCAGCAGAAAAGCAGAATGAAAATGAAGCATTTGATAATACCCAACTAGTGTTTAAAAAAAATTAAAGAAAAAACAATTCTCACATACTAATCAATTCTAAAATTCAGTCTCTAGTTAGTAGGGATGTGCGTATCGATCCGCGAATATCAATACTTCTGATCTGGGGACGTGTTTTTTAGAATCAATCTTTATATCAAAATATCGATTCCAAGTCCACTTTTACAGGAAATATTAATACTTTTATGACACCGAATCTGTAATCAATTTTATATAAGTAAATAGTGAAACTTGTGGTCAATATACAGTATGTGTCGGATATGGAACTACTTTTCAGTCTGGCTTCCGCTTCCAGTCCGGCTTGTCCACGGTCGGCAGCTCGCGCACTGATATGCGCGTGCATTGCACTCACGCGTCGCTTGTCAGTCAGTCACAGCGGAGGAGAAAGAAGCATGTCAGATCGAAAAAGGAGCATCATTTGGAGCTATTTCAGTCCAGTAAGCTCAAATGTAGCTACATGTGACATATGTACAAAGCGTGTTAAGCATTGTGGCAATACCACAAACCTTTCTAAACACCTTAAAGTAAACCACATAAAAGAGCATGAAGACCTGCAGAGGAGGAGGTTAGAGGAGAGTGAGAGAGGGGGAGTGCAGGGAAATGCCCCCACACCTGCAGTCCAAATGAGGCAGACCTCTCTAATGGAAGCCCTTCAGAGAAGCAGGCAATACCCAGGTATGGTGAATACATCACAGTGCCCACCATCATAGGCATAAAGACATAGATGAGATAAATGTACAAAAAAATACCACAATGTTTGTGTCAATTGTGCATTAACGCATATTTTATTTATTTAATTTTATTTAGTTAGTTAGATAAAAATGTTTCCTCCAAGTGTAGGCATTCAATCACATTCCTGCCATCATCTTAACACAAATCCGTATAACTTTCAAGTTGAAATTGTATAATAGTTAAAGTTTATTACTTAAATTGTATATTTCAAGTAAAACTGCAGCTATTTAGTCTACTTTTGGTTGTATGTGAGTTATACGAACCATAAAAAGACTTCCTTTTACATAAAAAATAATGTCATTATTTAATTTCTATTTAATTTCATAGATGACTCCCAAAGAGCTGCAGAGATTACAAGAAGTCTGGGAGAAATGATTGCCAAGGACCTACAACCAATATCAATTGTAGAGGACAGAGGATTTAAAGCATTTGTTAAGACTCTTGATCCACACTACAGAATCCCAAGCCGTAAACGTATGATGGAAGGCACAATTACAGACGTGTACAACAGCTGTAAAGAGAAAGTAAAGGCAGCTCTGCAACATGCACAAAGTGTGGTTCTCACAACAGACATGTGGACTTCGAGGACCACAGAAGCATATTTGACTGTATCTTGTCATTTCATTGACAACTGGCAAATGCAAGACTTTGTTCTGGAAACTTGTTGTTTCCCTGGTCAGCACACAGCAGACATCATCAGTCTAGAGCTGAAAAGAATAACAGATGAGTGGGCCATAACTCAGAAGGCGATAGCAGTTGTTACTGACAACGGTGCTAATATGGTTTCTGCAGTTCACAAGGCTGGGTGGAAGCACTACCCTTGCATTGCTCACACCTTAAACCTAGTGGTAAAAGATGGCATAAAAGCAGTACCTGAAGTTGTTCAGCTCTTGACAAAATGCAGTAGCATAGTCTCCTTTTTCCACCATAGTGCAAAAGCTACAGAGAAGCTGAAGCAGATCCAAAAACAACTGAAGGGTGCAGAGCATAAATTAATCCAGTCAGTGGAAACAAGGTGGAATTCAGTTTTCTACATGTTGGAGAGGTTGCACGAACAGAGGTAAGCGGTGACCACAGCCCTTTGTCTACTTGGGAAGAGCTCCCTGTGCTTAAATGATGAAGAGTTCTCCATGATCCACCTAACTGCTAAGGCCTTGAGACCCTATGAAGAGGTGACAAGAGAGGTCTCATCAGAAAAATATGTCTCGGTGTCAAAAGTAATCCCCCTTGTGTCACTACTTCACAGAGCAGCTGCAGCCACTGAGCATCAAGGTAGCTCTCTGTCAGCAGAGTTGGGACTGCAAATTCAACGCAGATTCCGTGGGATTGAAACCTGCTACAGTCTTGCTGCAAGCACTTTCCTGGATATCAGGTTTAAAAACCTAGTATTCCGTGACAAAGACAATGTTGAAAACATGAAAAAGCGACTCCTCACTGAAATGCAGGAAACTTATCACCTAACCTCTGAGTCGTCTTCTGCAGGCCCACAGGCAGCTGCCTCATCACCTGGACCAAGCTCTGCCTCACCAGGGAGTCCTGCACCTACTTCCAGCTCTGCCCAAGTGAAAAAAGGGATATGGGCTGATTTTGACTCTCAAGTTTTGGCAGCCCAACAGCACCGCACCACAGGTACTGATGCACTTACTGAAATGCGTCGCTACATGGAGGAAAAGCCAGTTCCAAGGGACCAGGACCCGTTACTTTGGTGGAAAAGCCACGAGCAAGCCTTCCCGTCCTTAAGCAGACTTGCAGCCAAGTACCTCGGAATC